>NC_034011.1:8875560-8897492 GCF_000346465.2 Prunus persica
TGGTTGTTAGTTCATCTATTTTTTACCATATTCTTTTAATTTTTCTTATAATCCATAGGTTTTGCTTGCTATCTACCGGTGACATTGATCTCACCTACAATGGAAACAAAGGCCCTCTTACCTCTCAATGTTAATGTCAAGCCCACCATTATTTGTGTGACAAAAGCCCTTGCCTGTGCTACCTATGCTGGGTGAAAGAAATGGAAAGTACTAAAGATAAATTGTTGTGTTCTTTGGTTTTTTTGATTTTGTGGTGCTTGTACAGGTCTTTTTTCTTCGCTCAGATGCCTTCACATGTTTTGAGCTATAAAATTCTAATATATTTAATATTTGCAAATAAATTGCTAGTGTTAAAACATACATTCACTAATTCATCATTGTCTAGATAATGCTTCAGTTTCTACTCTATATACTTTTCTTAGCCTACAACCAGTTCGATGCTTGGCCAATTGAAGCTGGGATTAGTATGCCAGCTTGATTTTGATCCTTCCACTATATTAATTGAAGATTATCAGACAAACCGAATGTGTGTGTATATATATGTATATATATATATATACATTTATTCTCTCATCCAGACGGTCTGGACGTTATTATCGTGCGGGCGCCATTGTAAACAAGGAGTACACTTTTAAAATAAATTAATATTTAAAGAGTGGCTATACTTGTTATTTATGCGAATATTCTATACTATTTAAATATTTGAATGGATGTCAAGCATATAGCCGACCAGCTATACTGCATAAAAGTGTGTTCTTTTTTGTAATCAAGTAATATCTTACCATTTCAAAATTAATTGAATTTTTATGTATTTAGTGAATAATTATTATTGAAATATTTTACTAATTTCAATATTTACTTCATAAATTGTAATTAATTATTTAAAATTATTTTGTGGACTTTAATTTTCTACAAAATTAGTTTATTTTGTTTAATATGTTCAAATATTTTAATAGTATAGCCGTGCGACTGTACTATTAAAATATATTAATATTTAAAGCGTATAGCCATGCGGCTATACCTGTTAAGTATATTTTAGTTTTAAGAGTATAGCCGCACGACAATACTTTTAAAATATTTAGACATATTGAATATTCGAACAGATTAAACTAAATAAACTAATTTTGTACAAAATAAAATAAAAAAACAAAGTCCACAAAATAATTTAAAATAATTAATTACAATTTATTAAGTAATTTTTGAAATTACTAAAAAATTTAAATACTAATTGTTCACTAAATTTATAATAATTAAAGCAATTAAAAAAGGCTAAGATCTAACTTTTTATCTTTCAATGGATCCATCTGCTTTGAGTTTCACAGTATAGATCAACCCGCATCCCACAGTATTCTTTCCATAAGGTAAAGGCACGAGCTCTCATGTGGCAATCTTCTGGAGAGCTCGCATGTAACACCCCGTCCCAAAAATACTGTTCAATTGATTATTTAATTGTGGATTTACAATTAAGCCCTTGGGGGTAGGGTTACTTTAGTCACTTTTCAATCTGGACGGTTTTTCAGGATTTTAGTAACACCATTTTGTAGAGCTCGCTCTCACGAGTTCGTAGACACATAGTGGGCTCAAATCGGAGTTATAACGAAGAAGTTGTGGTCCACGGAAGTGCAGTGGCAAAAACGTAAAATTTTCAAAGTTGGATTTTAAAATACCCAATCAGCCTCTCTCTCTCTCTCTCTCTCTCTCTCTCTCTCTCTCTCTCTCTCTACGCACACGACTTTCTCTCTTTACAAGAGCGGCGGCAAATTTTCGACCGTGATTTTGTCATCGTCCGGTGTCCGATTCGAGCAAAATTGGTTACAAAAGTTTCGTAACAGTGTCCTCTATCTTACCCACATTTCCCAGCTCAAAAACCCAAGGAAATTAAACTGAGCTACTGGAAGTTCGAGTGATTTTTGAAGTTTTCGAGGCTGTTTTCAGCGATCTCGGTGGCGGTTTTCGTCTATCCAGGTATGAATCTTCATCCCATCCACGTGCTCTAGTTGTTTATGTTGGTATCTTGGATAAATTTTGAGGTTTTACATGTCGTTTAAAATACCCATTTTAGCCAACGGTTTTGGCTTCAATTCGGCTAGTTCCGACTAGTTTTTGGCCGTGGTCCAAGAACAGAACTTGATCCCCTAGTAAGTCTGAATCTGTTGGCATAGGTATTCACTGGTGGTTTGGAGATTTTTCGTCGCTGAAAAATCTTTTAAGACACCCACGCGCTGCTGGCGGTGGGTGGCGGCCCATGGAGTTCTAAATTGTTACCCTTGTTGTCCTGAGCACGACGGTATGCTTGGATTTTGATTTGATTATCGTTTGACTGTCGAACGGATATTGCACCTGTTATGCGATATTCGGGTTCAATAGGTTTGGACCGTTCAATCGGTCCCATTTTCTAATGCGTTGTTCCTCGTACTTCTAAGATTTGTGTTGGAACTGGTGGATCGAGAATGGGAGTCCCGGATACTCCTAATCAATGATTCTAGGGCTAAGTAAACCGGTTACCATCCGATCGTGTGATCGAGACCAAACTCTGAAAACTTGTTAAGTAGACCTTGTTGGACTTATAGTAAAGTTTGGATCGAAAATAGGAGGTTGTGGACCCCTAGAGCCCAATTGGTCAAATTCAGCGATCGGGGTCAAACTGACCGTTAGATCGTGACGGGACTTCTAGAATGGGCTGAACTTTTGGTTATGGACCAATAGGAATTGTCATATAGCAATTGGGGTTGGGGGCCCTTCGAGCCCAGTTGACTTAGATTGTGGGCTTTGTTGGCTCGGTCGAGGCCTTTTAGTAGTTGTAATTGTAATTGGAGGTTTGTTTTAAAATGGTATTGTGTTTTGACCGTTTCATTAAATTTTTATGAATTATTATGTTATCGCTTTTACTTTCCATGAATAAGGAATGGCTTGGATAACCGGATTTTGGCATGAATAAGGAATTAATTAAATGCCTGATTGTATGTCTATATTTAAATATATGCTCGGTGGCTTGAAATCGATGAATGATGGACACTAGTTTTCTCAATAGTATGTTGTACATATTTGAATGTAGTTTGAGAACAGTTTTGAAAGATTATGCATGGTCAAGTTCAAGTTAAGGAATGTTGGGATTGATCACATTTTAAAAAAGGATTTTTGGTTATCTATTTAAAAATTGATTTTTGGAAATTTGAGAAAGAATTTGGAAACTGGATTAGTGGAAAAAGAGGAATTTTATGATAAGTTTCGGAAAATGGTTTTCAAAACCCACCACCAGAGTACCGCCCCCCAAGTTGCCTTCGGAACAGTCTAGTCATTTATGACAATGCCCACGAGTCTCGGGGACCCCTGAACCATGTGGTGTGAGGATTTGCGTTCTCGGGTTGATTATATCTTCCTGAGTCGTGCGAGGGGATTTGACGGATATGGGTTTCGGGCTGATCACCCGATTCTGCGAGGATATGCGTTCTCGGGCAGACCACGTATTCCCCGAGTTACATGGGAAAGTAGTGGGGAAAGTGAAGCCCTCCTCCCCCCTTGGGTTTTGTTTTCCCTCATCACTGGAAAGTTTGGGAAAATGAACCAACATTAAATGCACATTTTTCATGATCATTTTGTCCCCCTTAAAAATTTAGAATTACAATATATCATTAAATGCGTTCTTTTTTTTATTTGAGTTAATACAGGTATAATTGGAAAATTATACAAATTTTGTTTTCCATTTCTACTCAAAACGAACATGGGAAACGAAATAAAGGGATATCTCCTGGTTACTTTCATTTCCCGTCTCTTGGGAAATGACATGGGAAGTGATTTCCCCTCAAATCCATTCTGTGAACCAAATGGGGCCTTAAGGTAAGAGCTTTTCCCCCATAACAAGAGTTTTCTTTAGGGTTTTCCATCCCTGGTTTGTCTGGGGTTTTCTTTATTTTCTTACCAAACTGGTGATATACCGGGGTTTCCCTTCGATATCCAAGTAGTTGGAATGGAAGAGGTGATAAATTCATTGGAGAAAGTACTCATCCTAACTGAAGACGAGAATGATTCGATTTAGTAGGACAAAATGATGTCGATGACGTGGGGGAGCGACTCAAGACGAGCCTGGTTGGAAATGTCTTTACAACTAATGTTTTCAACCGGGAGACATTCAAGCAAACGATATTGATGATTTAGAACACAGCTCGTGAGGTGGGGGTGAAAGATTTAGGTGAAAATATCTTTTTGTTCATCTTTGTGACGGAAGGGGATTGACTGAAGGTGTTGTGCAGTCGGCCTTGGAATTTTGAAAAGCTCTAGTATAACTTGAGATTCCTGGTGGTAGTATTGCTCCATAAAAAATGCATCTAAAGTATGCAGAATTCTGAATTGAAGTCCGTAACGTACCACTGAGTTGTGAGAAGACAAATATGGGGAGACAAATTGGGAATATCTTGGACAGTGTTTGGATGTAACATAGGGCATGGACGGGGAGTGTTTGGGTAGATTTATGTGGATGCGTGTTTGTTTGGATGTCTCCAAGTCGTTACGGTGAGGAAAATGGTGATTCTACCTTCTGGAAACATAGAGTTAGTAGATTTCCGAGACGAACAATTGCCAGAATTTTGTTTTGTGTGCGACAGAGTGGGTCATGTGTTCAAGGTGTGTTCTTTTGTCGACCAGGCAGCCAAGCAAGCCAGCAAAAAGCCTAAAGGGACATGGTTAGAGGCCACCACTGATTTTATCACTACAAGGGCAAGTAGTCCTAAGCGATCCAACTGTGGTGGTATGAGTAGACATGTATACGAATATCTATGTATGTGTGTGCACTGGGACCTAGGAATTTTTTAGCGAAGATGCAATTTTGAAAGGCTAAAAACTGTTTGTGGATTGAACATCTAAGGTTTTTTTTACCTAAATTGACCTTAGGTCCCTTAATGCATTCATATAATACATTAAAAATTATTTTATATAAAAATATTGAATAAGTATGAAAAATGGTTTTTTGGAATAATCATTTTCACAAGATAATTTTGGCGGCTTTTATTCCTTACACATCAAATAAGAAAACTTAATTTTATGAAATTTTAGTATGAAGTATATATTGACGTAATGAGCCATCATTTTTATCATAAATCGTATTTTGCACTAAAACCGATTTTTTCATATTTTGAGTTGGTGGGAATTTAATTTTCTAGTATTTTTATTTGAATCCAAATGGGGGGTACTTCCTTATTTACATTGTAAACTTAAGTAAATGGAGTAATATAAAAATAAATGAAAGTAAAACAACAAAGACATTTACTTAAATGTTGAAAATGGAAATAAGGTAATCTGTACATCAGCTGAGCAAAGGGGCAATTTGAAGCCTTAATAGGTCCGTCACTGCGTGTGTGTAGAAGATTACCATAATCTTTTACGGGAACACAAAAGAAAAATAGAAGACATTATTTAAAAAATATAATAGAATGGAATGTCATACCATAGTTATTTGGTAAATCATCGATTCGATTGAATATAGATGTCATCCTTCTAATCTTAAAGGTTCGTTTTCATTTATACAAAGAACATGACCTCTCCACAAAAAAACCCTAGCCCCCTTTCTCCCAAAAAACACTCTCAGAGCCTTTTCCATCTTGAGGGGGGAAGAAGCCATTATTCTTCCCCCCTCTCCTCTCCTCTCTTCTCTTCCTCTCTTCCTCCTTTCACCTCTTCCCCCATTTTCAAAGACAAAGGGTTTTCCCTATTTGTCTTAGTTTTGTTGTGATATTCATCCAACCATTAGTGGTGGCTGCAGCTCAGCGTCAGATCTTCACCTGCATTTCGGCGTCAGATCTCCACCACCATCTTTTTTGCAATTTCTTTATGTTTGGAATAAGTTGCAGAGACTCTTTGGGTTCTCTGTGTAGTTTTCACCTCTCCTTTTGTGAGAGTTTTTCATCTCTCATTTGTGAGAGATTTTCATCTCTCCTTGGTGAGAGTTTTATTTGTATTGTTATGGCTTGATTTTTTCAATCTTTATCTCTTTTTTATTATTCTAATTTGCAATCTTAGTTGGGATGCCTATGCCAGAGTTTCTTCGATCTTGCCTGATCATTGGTGGAGACATGCCTGATTTTCTTAATTTGCTCCGTTATTGTAATGGCCCTTTTGTGACCAGTTTGTATTGGCCATTTGTGACTAGTGGCGTTTTTGGCTGAATTATGAATGCAATCATAGAGTTTCTCAAAAAAAAAAAAAAGATGTCATCCTTCTTGGTGGACCAATTAATAAGTCCAAGTAACGCTTTTTCATGATTCTTTTGAACAAAAATCTTCTAAGATTACTGCAATCAAATCAGAAGTCGATACATTTATTTTCCTTGGTGAGAGAATCCACAATACGACTCTCATGCTTGCATATCATCTATTTAAAAATATAAAAATCCAAATTGTTATAACAAACTGCGTACTTATACGATGAAGACAAATATTAAGAGTGCTGCTATTTCCACTCACCTGTCCTATTTTCCCACATACCTTATCTTCCCACCCACCAAACACAATCCTATTTTTCCACCCACCAATATTCCTAAAATACCCTTTTAATTATTACCTCATTTCCTCTCTCCTTTATTCTCTTTGCTCATGTCTTCTCTCTCTCTGACGCCCACACATCTCTCTCTCATTTTTGCTGTATCTTATTTTCTACAAAATTTGAAATTTGAAAGCAAACAATAGTAAGTAATACAGTAGTAAAACGATAAAAGAAGCAACTTCATATCACGAAATTTGATGACAATGGCTAGTCAGCATGCAAAAAATGACCAGCCCTTGAAACCAAAACCTGGCGCAGGCTCTCCAATTTCTAAACGTACCCAGCAACCTCTTTATCCACCTTCCAAACTTTCTGGTCCGCTGACAGAAACTTGTTCATCCTCAGGTTTTCATATTTTTAATTTGTTTAAGAAAAAAAATTAGAGTCCAAGAAATACTGATCTCCCAATGCTTTAAGTAATTGTAAAGATCTTAGAAATTCTGTTCAAAAAGGATTTCCTTACCTTTTCGCCAAAATCGTTCTCTTCAACATCCATTCTCCTATTGTTTTCTTCTTCATAAACAATTTGATTGAATGAATAGAAAAGAGAAGAAAATTATTTGAGAAATGAGTTCTGAGCATTGAAAAGTCATAAGAGGAATCATGAGCTAGGAGTCATAGCTTTCTTTTGTTTTTTTCTCTTTCTGTCAAACAATAGGGTTACGTGAGAACATAGTCTGAGTTTTTTTTTTTTTTTTCCCTCTTTCTTTTTCCTGAAGTCCTTTTAAGTCATTTTATATAATGAGGTTAAATTTGTCTTTAAAAGTTTAAAGATAAGGTGGGTGGAAACATAAGACAGGTGGGTGGAAATAGCAGCACTTAATATTAATATGGGATAACTTGGCTATCATAGAAGGTAATCAAATAGAGAATTAATCTTTCCAAAAGGATAGAAATAATAATTGTTTTAGGAAAACCAAAGGTTACACACAAAAGAGGTAATTCCAAAACCCTTGCTTGAAAACCCTAAAGGCACACATGCCTCCTCTCTCTGTGTGGCTCTCACACCACCCCCATTTTCTCCCTAAGAAAATACTCCTATTCCTTTGAAAAATACCCACATCTCCTTGAGACTATTTTCCGACTTGGGCATCGGAGGGCCCAGGACCACCACCACATTGGTGTTTATCCGATTTATTATTCTTGTTTTGCAGGAAATCTTGGAAGAACATTTAAAGTGGAGTGAAGATCTTCCATAAATCTACCTGGGAGGAAATTTGCTACCACAATAATTTCTACTAACATGAGAAGAACTTCCCAAGTGTAAAAATAAAAGTAATTGTATAGTAAAGGCATCATAAATTAGAAAACTAACAAGAAAAAGAATAGAAAACTACCATTGTAGACCATTCCTTTTAAGAATTCATCATAAATAGGTTAAGAATTCTATGCCTGGTATAATAACAATTTGCTATTAAAAAAGAATAGGTCAGTTAGGCCATTAATACATATGTTAAATGATGACGTGGCAAACATGAGTTTCAATGTTTTTGCTGATGTGTAATAAAATATTTATAAAAAATTATTTATTTTTGAAATAATTTAAAAAAAGTAAAAAAATAAATTAAGTAAAATAAATGCATAACATTAAATTGAAAAAAGTCAAAAACACAGATACAATTATTCTCTCTCATATAATATCTCTACAAAAGATTTGGGACAAGATGAACGCGCCTCACGCGCTTTGAAGGTTTTCTCTGTTTCCTCACTTGTTTTGCGTGTGCTCAAGGCTGTGATTACAGCGGCCGTCGACGACGGTCTCTGTGATGCCGGAATTTGTTTTCTCTGCTGGGGTGGGTGGTTCCCTTAACGATGGCCCTATTGCTGGTGAGAAAAGAGCTCGAACCCTGGAGATATTGGATGTTGGCGGACTGTAATCGGACGAGCCGTCTCCCCCTCTTCCTCCAATCCCGATGAGTTTTAAGGATAAAGTTTCTGGGGATTTTGGTATGGCGGAGGATCAGTTGGTGTTAAGCGATGATATGTTGTAATTCAGCAAGGGGCAATTCCCTCAATACATTTCTCAGGCAAAGTAAAGAGCTCTTTGTATCGGCCTTGGCGTTTTGCTGTAATTATTAAGCTCATGGGTCGTCCTCTGGCTTTCACATTTCTCAGATCTCGTCTTCTCCAGAGATGGGCACTTAAGGGTCCTATGAGCTTAATAGATCTAGAGATTAACTACTTCATTGTGAAGTTCCTTTATGAGGAAGATATGAGATACGTGCTCACTGGTGGTCCTTGGCAAATTGCTGGCCAATACATTGTGACACAGAAATGGAAGCTTGGGTTTAATGCGAAGGAGGAGAAGATCACCCATATGACTGCTTGGGTTTGAATTAATGGGCTGAACGTTGAATATTTTCGTGTTGATGTTATGGAAAAAATTGGAAATCTTGTTGGTGCTACGGTCAAGGTGGATGCTCGTACTCTCAGTCAAGGTCGTGGTAAGTTTGCTCGAATTTGTGTGGAACTTGATTTGGCTAAGCCTTTTACCCCATTCATTAAGATTGAAGGCCGTACATATGGGGTTGTGTATGAGGGAATTAATTTGGTTTGCTTTGAATGTGGATGTTTTGGGCATGGGAGAGATTCTTGCCCTATTATTTTGCAAGCCAAACAGCAGGTTCCAGAGTCAGATAATGCTGATTGTATGGAGGATATTTCTACTGTCCAGGTTAATGTGAATTTAGGTGCTGCTACAAAGGAGGCTGAGGTTCCAGCAAAGATGCACGGGGAGTGGATGTTGTTGAAGCCAAGGAATTTTAGGAAGAATAGCACAAATGATATAGGGAAGGGTGCTGAGCTTAGCAAGAGGAATACAAAGGATACTGGTACGAAAGCTATTAGTCCTATCTTTGGTTCTCGTTTCAATGTGTTGATTGAGGAGGTTGGCAGAGAAGAGGATATGGAGGGATCTACTCCTGTTAAGACTAGTGATTCTAGTTTTAAAAAACAGGGTTCTTTTGCCAATACTTATTCTACTAAGGGAAAAAGTGCTGGGGTGAAATTTGCTTCATCTCGTGACTCTGGCACATGGGTGTTTGAAAAACCTCTCAAAGATATTTCCAATTCCGTGGTAGCTAATTCTAGTGGTGGTGGTGTTAAAAGTGGTTCTGTTTTAAGGAGGCCTTGGAAGAAAGAGCTGGGCCTAAATCTTTCTCTTGTCATGATATTGAACCTGTGAGGCTGCAAGTTAAGGGCTCTGATGTTCAAGATGATGTTCGGGGGAAGTTTTCTTTTGATTTAGGTGGCTCTCTTTTTCAAAAGTTGCCTTTGGGTAAGGGAGGTTTATTTTTTGGTCATGAACCTCCTGATATCAGTGAGATGGGAATTAATGAGATTGAGCCTTCCGATGCGAGTGATATGGATCATCAGGGTAATTTCTCTGAACATTGTGAGTCTGATACTGGACTAGAAGCTGATAGCTCTTTTGAGCATGATGGTTTTGAAGCCGTTGAGGCTGAGCATGTGCAGATTTAGGTTTGTACCTAATATTATCCCTCATTATTATCATTTTATGATGAATATTATTGCTTGGAATGTTAGAGGTGCTGGTAAAGATAGGTGTGCTAGTACTATTAAGGCCCTAAAAAAGGCTTATCCCATTGATGTGTTTACTATTCTTGAGCCTCGAATAAGTGGCTCTAGGGCTCTCAGTGTTGCCCAGAGTTTGGGTTTTTCTCATTACCATATTGTTGATGCTTTTGGTTTTTCTGGGGGTGTTTGGTTGTTGTGGAATGGGAATTCAGTTTCTCTTCAAGTTATTCCGCACTCTAGCCAATCTATCACTGCGTTAGTAACTTTGAGGAATCATAGGTGCCTCCTCGCTATTGTTTATGCAAACCCTTGCCCTGGGATTTGAGAAGCTTTGTGGAAGTACTTTGATGGTCTTATTGAAGCTTCCAATCAGCCATGGCTTGTTCTAGGTGATTTTAATGATATTGTGAGTGTGGATGAGAAATGTGGGGGTAATTTAGATCAAGGTGGTAAAAATTTTTAAGAGTGGATTGATGGTAACCATTTCGTTGACCTGGGTTTCATTGGGGCAAAGTTTACTTCGTGTAATAAACAGAATGCTGAAGGAAATATTTGGAAGAGGCTTGATAGGGGCCTTTGTGGTATTGATTGGCGTCTTTTGTTCCCTGAGGCTCACCTCCTGCATCTTCCTAGGGTGAATTCAGATCACTGTCCTATTTTGGTGTGCCTTGACTCCAAACATTATCCTAATAGAGCAAATGTGCCTTTTCGTTTCCAAGCCATGTGGATGTCTCATCCTGATTTTAAGGAATTTGTTACGAACCTTTGGAGTTCTGGTGATGGTCATGCTGTGCACAGATCAGCTAGGCTCGTGGCTCCGCTTGGCATTTGGAATCAGCAGGTTTTTAGTTGTTTATTTACAATGAAAAGGCATCTTTTAGCTAGACTTGCAGGAATTTAAAAGAAGCTTTGTCATGAGCATAATCCTTTCCTTAGTGAGCTTGAGGTTGAGCTTACTAAAGATTACAATTTACTACTGGATCAAGAAAAGACTTTTTGGCTACAAAAGTCCAGGAATACCTGGCTTAAAGAAGGGGACAGGAATACTCGGTTCTTCCATCTGTCTACAGTTGTTAGACGAAGAATGAATAAGTTGGAATGGTTACATGATGATTTTGGGGATTGGATTACTGAGAAACAGAGCATGAAACATATTATTGTTAATTATTTTGACAAATTACGGATAACATTATTGTTGCTCAAGAAGTGCTCCACAATTTTAAATATGCCAAAGAGAAGAAGGGTTTTATAGCTTGGAAAATTGATTTATCCAAAGCTTATGATCGTATGCAATGGCCTTTTATTAGGGAGGTTCTCTGGGAAGTGGGCATTAAAGGAAGCATTTTGGAGTTGCTTATGCAGTGTATCATTTCTGTGCAGTACAAGGCCATTCTTAATGGGGAGCTAATTGACTCTTTCTCTCCTCAGTGTGGTATTAGGCAGGGGGACCCTCTCTCCCCTTATATATTTGTTTTGTGTATGGAAAAACTCTCTCATCTCATTCAACAAAAGATTCAGGATAGAGCTTGGAAATCTGTTCGGATTTGTCAAGGAGGTCCTCATATTTCCCATTTATTCTTTGTTGATGATTTAATCCTTTTTGGGGAAGCAACTATTGATCAAGCTTGGTTGATGAAATAGTGTTTGGATGATTTCTGTCAGTTGTGTGGTCAGCGAGTTATCTTTGAAAAGTCTATGATATGTGTTTCCCCAAATACGTGCTCTGATTTGGCTAATTCAATTGCTATGATTAGTGGTTCTCCTCTCACTGCTAGCCTTGGTAAGTACCTTGGTGTCCCACTAGAGTCAGTAAACAAACATATCAAGAGGTTATTGCTAAAGTCCCAAAGAGATTAGCTTCTTGGAAGAGCCATATGGCTGGTTGAATTACTTTGCTTCAATCTGTTACTGCTGCTATTCCTATCTATACTATACAAACTGTCAAGTTGCCTATGTCTGTCTGTGATAAATTGGATCTGCTCAACAGGAATTTTCTTTGGGGGCATACCAGTAATACTTCTAAAATCCATCTTGTCAACTGGGAGCAAGTGTGTAAACCTAAGGTAGTTGGTGGGTTAGTCATTAAAAGGTCTGCTTGGATGAACCAAGCTCTTTTGGCTAAGACTGGATGAAGACCTCTTAAACATGAGCAAGGTTTGTGGTCTCAGGTCTTCTATGCCAAGTACTTAAAACACCAAAACATTTTAACCGTGAAGGACTCTTTTTTCCCTTGTAGCTCTAGTGTCTGGAGGGGTGTTCTTTATGGTAATTCTGTCATTTGCAAAGGTGTTAAGTGGAGAGTTGGTTATGGGGATAATGTGTTATTTTGGACTGATAGGTGGTTGAGTTGTGGTCCTTTGTATCAATATTTGCTCATTGATCTTTTTGAGGAAATGCTTCAGCTGAATGTTGGTGATTTTTTGGATGAGGGGGTCTGGGACTTTAACTGCTTAAGGGAATGTCTTCCTTTTCATGTTATTCAGTTAATTTTAAGTGTTCATGCTGGTTTTAATGGCAGTGGGGCTGATAGATATATTTGGCAGTTCACGACTAATGGTTCTTTCTCGGCTAAATCAGCCTATAGTTCCTTTTTACCTGCAGAGGCTTTAGTTAAATGGGACTGGCAGTTTCTTTGGAGGTTACGGCTCCCTCCTAAGGTTAAAACTTTTCTTTGGATTGTTTGTCATCGAAAGTTGCTTACTAATGTGCAAAGGCAGAAGAGAGGCCTCACTCAAGTTCCTACTTGTCCTAGATGTGATTATCCTATGGAAACTATTGCTCACTTATTTAAAGATTGTCCTTTCTCTTTGGCCATTTGGAATTGTCTTCAAATTGGAAATAATCCTAGCCCTGATATGGTGGACTTTAATGAGTGGCTGTTAAGGAATCTACAATCTAATGGAAAGTGACTCTAGTGTGGATGTGGCTCTTCTTTCTAGCTCTACTATTTCCACACACCCCCTGTTTAGCCTTATTAGGTGTTGCAAGTTAAAGGTGCAAGCTGGTTGGAGATGTTCTGTTATGCACATCTTCAGAGAGAAGAATGTGGCAGCTCACATCTTGGCTTCTAAGAGTTCTGAGTTTGGCACTGGGGTGCAGTATTTTACTGAGGTGCCTACATTTCTTGCGACTTGTTTGCCTGAGGATGCTATTGGGGTGTCCAGGTCTAATGTTGTTTGTGCTTATATTGGGTGTCCAGGTCCCGTGTTGTTTGTGCTTAGTCTGTTTGTTCTTGGCCCTTAGCCCCTCTTGTTGCCAAAAAAAAAAAAACAGTCAAAAACACAACCCATCCCCACTTCCAGCGATATCTGTGGTGGTGTTGGGTGGGGATGGTTGATATCGTTGCCATTGTCTCCTCTCAGTCCCACCCCAACTTGACTACCTCCTCCCACGCCCCCACCAACCGAGCGAGTACAACCTAACACTCTCTCTCTCTCTCTCTCTCTCTCTCACAGAGGAGGCTTTTGCCTCTATCAAAGGTGACGGTAAATTCGACAAGGGAGGGCTTTTAGACCCACCCCTTCTCTCTTGTTTGTAGGGGTGGACATGGTCTAGTTTGGCCCGATTTGCACCTAAAAAAGAAATATAAATCAATATTATTCATTTGATGTGGTATGGTCTAGCTATTGACTAAAATGACTAGGAGAACCGGACCAATCTGAACTTGCCGGTCTTGGTTCTATGGAATTGCAATTAATATCGTATCCGATTATATTTAGATTTTTCCGCATTAATTTATAAAAAATTTATAAAAGTATTCGGATATTATTTATTTATTTATTTAGAGGAACTAGTAAATTTTCCTTAAATTGTCAAAGGTTACAGGCTTGAGCGAACAAACATGGCCTCATAAAAACCTTGCCCAGGAAAAGTATTTGGATACGCTTTCATTGCTGTATACGGTTTAATACCGGTCTTGCGTAGGAATTGACATATCTTGCAATACGATGCCTTCCAATTAGGTTATGAACTCGAGCAAACAAACGTGTTCTTATTGATACCGTATCCACTGCAATTAATACCGTATCAATTATTGAGTTTTATCCACATCAGTTTATAAAGTTTATAGAAGTATTTGGATACGCTTTCATCCTATTCAAAAGTTGTACATATTAAAAAGAGTAAATTGTCGTAGACCTCCCCAAATTAGGACCCCAATCGAACTTAACTTTATGAACTAAAAAATAAGCTAATTTAACACCCAAATTAATTAAAATTGTCAATTTAATACCTGCCGTTAGATTTTATCACTTTTCATCTAAAATTCCTTCGTACGTGGCATGTGAGACACATGTGCAATATAATTGGAGAACAATATAGTTCTTCAAACCTGTTTTCCTACCACTATTCAGCTTCCCTAATAGTTGAGGCCAAATTAAAAATAGAGGAGCCCTAATTTCACAAATTCCACCATTACAGACAATTGTTATGACATATACCCACCCACAGCATACAGTTGAGAAGAAGGAGAAGAAGATGAAGTGGTTAGAAAATGCAAAGGAACATGCCTAGAGCAAATGGTTCAGCCGAGTCCAAGTTCAAATACCTGGAGCAAGAGGTTCTCTGTGTGTTCTAGAGATAAGGAGCCTTCAGTCGGATCTGACATCAACTATCCTCATCATTTGTTACCAAGTTAATCGAGCCTAAACGTCTTGGTGCAAAACTTGCCTTTGTGGAGCATTTGCCTTTTCACAACCATTGACAGGGGGTATATTGACCCAGTTGTAAAGTGAGGAGGTATTTAAGCCCCTATTCTAATTAAGAGTCTCTCTATTGATCTACACTTTCTTCATTTAGACCCGTTTGGTTCATGAGAAATCAATTGCTTTAAATGTTTGGTAAGCTTAGGCATATAAGACAGAAATATCATGCGGTGTTACTGCCAAATTCACAAGGGAAGTTTTCAGTGATGAAAATTGGGATCAAACAGGTCAACAATGGTATAAGAGGGATCTAAATCCTATTGGCATTGATGAAAATTGTGTTGTGTATTCATTTATCTTGGACAAAGGAGAGAACATGTAGCACAAAAGCAAAGTAGAACACATCAATTTATGTATAGAGAACATTAATCAGTACTTTCTACTTCTTGGATCAAGGAAGAGGTGCCAAGGACGATGTAGCACAACCAAGAGCCTTTGTCACGCCAGTAATTGCGGGCTTGACATTAGAACACACAGAGGTAAGAGGGCCTTTGTCTCCACCGTAGGTGAGATCAATGTCAGTCAACTCCACATTCTCACACGGTTTGCCCGTGGTACATACAAGCTTGACTGCAAGTGGAGTGAAAGATGAGCCCTTAATGTTCTTGAAGCTGACATTGTTGATCTTAACTTTTGACGGAGGCTTTTGTTCACACTTAGTATATGGGCAGTACAATTGGTCTATGAGGATAGGGTTACTGACATTAACCATGATAATATCCTCATAGTGTATACCCGAGGCAGAGCTAGGCGAAGGAGAATCTGGAAATGTTTTGATTCTCACACCGTTCTCCGTATTAGTCAGGGTGCAGTTCTTAACTATGATCCCGGTCACATCCTTTTCTTCCTTATATTTTCCAAGGCTTCCAATGCTTATTCCATGGCCTGGCCCACAAGTAACACCAGTCACTGTGATTTTGTGGGAGTCATCACCAATAGAAATACAGTCATCCCCAGTTCCAATCTTTGAATGAGTAATGTTGATACCAGTCGAAGCCCCGATATGGATTCCATCTGTGTTTCTGCTCTCGTCAGGTGCTGTGATGGTAAGCTGTTGAAATGTAGTATGGTTGCACCGGAAAACATGGATGTGGAAAAATTTGCTGTTAAGTGAAGTTATGTCCTGAACTTTGGAATTTGTGAGGAATTCAAACCGCAGATTAACGGGAGGAGGTTTGCAATTTTTGTTTTTGTGGCAGTCATTTTGATTCCAAGAAAGTGCTCCTTGGCCATCAAAAGTCCCACCACCTGATAAGGTGAGCATGTCAATGTACTGAAAACCAACCCAAGTATCCAGTCTTGTGAGTTGGCCAGCGTCTGCTGGAGCCTGCAATGTGCCTTGAACTTGCATCTCAATAGGAGCCTTACAGGGGCCTCTGAAAGTTGCTTCTTTTAACTTGTATGTCCCGCTCGGAATGACAACTTTACTCGCGGATGGCGATGCACATGCATCACTCCAAGCCTTGGCCAAGGCCGTACTGACATCAGAGCCAGGCTTTGCACCGTATGTTGCACTTGTCACGTCAAACACACTAGCATGAGCCTTAGGTGTAGATGCTAACAATAAGCACAAAAGCATTGCCAAGAAACTTAATTTCACAGCCATCTTGATTTTCCTTCCAATTTGTTATTTTATTCTCTGTTTTTTTTTTTTTTTTCCCTTTGGAAGGATGATGAAACTCCATTTTGAGTTGAGGCCAATTTATAGTCCGATTGGGAAGGCTCAACACCATCAAACTATCCAACCAATCACTAACTATTTTTATACACAGTTGCATTCTAGTTTAGCTTTATGTCCTATAATTAGTAAGCCGTTTAGCCTTGAGAATATTCATCACCAAATCTCTATCTAGAACGTGCTAAGCTGTTTGTAGTACTGTTGTCCTCCTCCACACCCCGCAATATATGTATATTCCAAAAAAGGAGGACCAAAACCATGCATACACACCTGGATAGAGTTAACAAGATGAACAGGAAAAGACCATGCCTACACTATTGGCGCATCTACGTATATACTTTTTCTAATATCATCCAACTAGAAAGTGCCTCACCTTAACAACTTTAATTCATCTACTTAGCTTAAATAATCCATTTTGCACCATTGTGGTTGTTAGTTCATCTATTTTTTACCATACTTTTAATTTTTCTTATAATCCATAGGTTTTGCTTGCTATCTACCGGTGACATTGATCTCACCTACAATGGAAACAAAGGCCCTCTTACCTCTCAATGTTAATGTCAAGCCCACCATTATTTGTGTGACAAAAGCCCTTGCCTGTGCTACCTATGCTGGGTTAAAGAAATGGAAAGTACTAAAGATAAATTGTTGTGTTCTTTGGTTTTTTTGATTTTGTGGTGCTTGTACAGGTCTTTTTTCTTCGCTCAGATACCTTCACATGTTTTGAGCTATAAAATTCTAATATATTTAATATTTGCAAATAAATTGCTAGTGTTAAAACATACATTCACTAATTCATCATTGTCTAGATAATGCTTCAGTTTCTACTCTATATACTTTTCTTGGCCTGCCAGCTTGATTTTGATCCTTCCACTATATTAATTGAAGATTATCAGACAAACTGAATGTGTGTGTGTGTATATATATGTATATATATATATACATTTATTCTCTCATCCGGACGGTCTGGACGTTATTATCGTGTGGACGCCATTGTAAACAAGGAGTACACTTTTAAAATAAATTAATATTTAAAGAGTGGCTATACTTGTTATTTATGCGAATATTCTATACTATTTAAATATTTGAATGGATGTCAAGCATATAGCCGACCAGCTATACTGCATAAAAGTGTGTTCTTTTTTGTAATCAAGTAATATCTTACCATTTCAAAATTAATTTAATTTTTATGTATTTAGTGAATAATTATTATTTAAATATTTTACTAATTTCAATATTTACTTCATAAATTGTAATTAATGATTTTAAATTATTTTGTGGACTTTAATTTTCTACAAAATTAGTTTATTTTGTTTAATATGTTCAAATATTTTAATAGTATAGCCGTGCGACTGTACTATTAAAATATATTAATATTTAAAGCGTATAGCCATGCGGCTATACCTGTTAAATATATTTTAGTTTTAAGAGTATAGCCGCATGACGATACTTTTAAAATATTTAGACATATTGAATATTCGAACAGATTAAACTAAATAAACTAATTTTGTACAAAATAAAATAAAAAAACAAAGTCCACAAAATAATTTAAAATAATTAATTACAATTTATTAAGTAATTTTTGAAATTACTAAAAAATTTAAATACTAATTGTTCACTAAATTTATAATAATTAAAGCAATTAAAAAAGGCTAAGATATAACTTTTTATCTTTCAATGGATCCATCTGCTTTGAGTTTCACAGTATAGATCAACCCGCATCCCACAGTATTCTTTCCATAAGGTAAAGGCACGAGCTCTCATGTGGCAATCTTCTGGAGAGCTCGCATGTAACACCCCGTCCCAAAAATACTGTTCAATTGATTATTTAATTGTGGATTTACAATTTTGCCCTTGGGGGTAGGGTTACTTTAGTCACTTTTCAATCTGGACGGTTTTTGAGGATTTTAGTAACACCATTTTGTAGAGCTCGCTCTCACGAATTCGTAGACACGTAGTGGGCTCAAATCGGAGTTATAACGAAGAAGTTGTGGCCAACGGAAGTGCAGTGGCAAAAACGTAAAATTTTCATAGTTGGGTTTTAAAATACCCAATCAGCCTCTCTCTCTCTCTCTCTCTCTCTCTATCTCTCTCTCTCTACGCACACGACTTTCTCTCTTTACAAGAGCGGCAGCAAATTTTCGACCGTGATTTTGTCGTCGTCCAGTGTCCGATTCGAGCAAAATTGGTTACAAAAGTTTCGTAACGATGTCCTCTATCTTACCACATTTTCCCAGCTCAAAAACCCAAGGAAATTAAACTGAACTACTGGAAGTTCGAGTGATTTTTGAAGTTTCCGAGGCTGTTTTCAGCGATCTCGGTGGCGGTTTTCGTCAATCCAGATATGAATCTTCATCCCATCCACGTGCTCTAGTTGTTTATGTTGGTATCTTGGATAAATTTTGAGGTTTTACATGTCGTTTAAAATACCCATTTTAGCCAACGGTTTTGGCTTCAATTCGGCTAGTTCCGACTAGTTTTTGGCCGTGGTCCAAGAACAAAACTTGATCCCCTAGTAAGTCTGAATCTGTTGGCATAGGTATTCACTGGTGGTTTGGAGATTTTTCGTCGCTGAAAAATCTTTTAAGACACCCACGCACTGCCGGCGGTGGGTGGCGGCCCATGGAGTTCTAAATTGTTACCCTTGTTGTCCTGAGCACGACGGTATGCTTGGATTTCGATTTGATTATCGTTTGACTGTCGAATGGGTATTGCACCTGTTATGCGATATTTGGGTTCAATAGATTTGGACCGTTCAATCGGTCCCATTTTCTAATGCGTTGTTCCTCGTACTTCTAAGATTTGTGTTGGAACTGGTGGATCGAGAATGGGAGTCCCGGATACTCCTAATCAATGATTCTAGAGCTTAGTAAACCGGTTACCGTCCGATCGTGTGATCGAGACCAAACTCTGAAAACTTGTTAAGTAGACCTTGTTGGACTTATAGTAAAGTTTGGATCGAAAATAGGAGGTTGTGGACCCCTACAGCCCAATTGGTCAAATTCAGCGATCGGGGTCGAATCGACCGTTAGATCGTGACGGGACTTCTAGAATGGGCTGAACTTTTGGTTATGGACCAATCAGAATTGTCATATAGCAATTGGGGTTGTGGGCCCTTCGAGCCCAGTTGACTTAGATTGTGGGCTTTGTTGGCTCGGTCGAGGCCTTTTAGTAGTTTTAATTGTAATTCGAGGTTTGTTTTAAAATGGTATTGTGTTTTGACCGTTTCATTAAATTTTTATGAATTATTATGTTATCGCTTTTACTTTCCATGAATAAGGAATGGCTTGGATAACCGGATTTTGGCATGAATAAGGAATTAATTAAATGCCTGATTGTATGTCTATATTTAAATATATGCTCGGTGGCTTGAAATCGATGAATGATGGATACTAGTTTTCTCAATAGTATGTTGTACATATTTGAATGTAGTTTGAGAACAGTTTTGAAAGATTATGCATGGTCAAGTTCAAGTTAAGGAATGTTGGGATTGATCACATTTTAAAAAAGGATTTTTGGTTATCTATTTAAAAATTGATTTTTGGAAAATTGAGAAAGAATTTGGAAACTGGATTAGGGGAAAAAGAGGAATTTTATGACAAGTTTGGAAAATGGTTTTCAAAACCCACCACCAGAGTACCGCCCCCCAAGTTGCCTTCGGAACAGTCTAGTCATTTATGACAATGCCCACGAGTCTCGGGAACCCCTGAACCATGTGGTGTGAGGATTTGCGTTCTCGGGTTGATTATATCTTCCTGAGTCCTGCGAGGGGATTTGACAGAAATGGGTTTCGGGCTGATCACCCGATTCTGCGAGGATATGCGTTCTCGGGCAGACCACGTATTCCCCGAGTTACATGGGAAAGTAGTGGGGAAAGTGAAGCCCTCCTACCCCCTTGGGTTTTGTTTTCCCTCATCACTGGAAAGTTTGGGAAAATGAACCAACATTAAATGCACATTTTTCATGATCATTTTGTCCCCCTTAAAAATTTAGAATTACAATATATCATTAAATGCGTTCTTTTTTTATTTGAGTTAATACGGGTATAATTGGAAAATTATACAAATTTTGTTTTCCATTCCTACTCAAAACGAACATGGGAAATGAAATAAAGTGATATCTCCTGGTTACTTTCATTTCCCATCTCTTGAGAAATGACATGGGAAGTGATTTCCCCTCAAATCCATTCTGTGAACCAAATGGAGCCTTAAGGTAAGAGCTTTTCCCCCCATAACAAGAGTTTTCTTTAAGGTTTTCCATCCCTGGTTTGTCTGGGGTTTTCTTTATTTTCTTACCAAACTGGTGATATACCGGGGTTTTCCTTCTATATCCAAGTAGTTGGAATGGAAGAGGTGATAAATTCATTGGAGAAAGTGCTCATCCTAACTGAAGACGAGAATGATTTGATTCAGTAGGACAAAATGATGTCGATGACGTGGGGGAGCGACTCAAGACGAGCCTGGTTGGAAATGTCTTTACAACTAATGTTTTCAACCGGGAGACATTCAAGCAAACGATGTTGATGATTTAGAACACAGCTCGTGAGGTGGGGGTGAAAGATTTAGGTGAAAATATCTTTTTGTTCATCTTTGTGACGGAAGGGGATTGACTGAAGGTGTTGTGCAGTGGGCCTTGGAATTTTGAAAAGCTCTAATATAACTTGAGATTCCTGGTGGTAGTATTGCTCCATAAAAAATGCATCTAAAGTATGCAGAATTCTGAATTGAAGTCCATAACGTACCACTGAGTTGTGAGACGACAAATATGGGGAGACAAATTGGGAATATCTTGGACAGTGTTTGGGTAGATTTATGTGGATGCGTGTTTGTTTGGATGTCTCCAAGTCATTACGATGCGTGTTTGTTTGGATGTCTCCAAGTCGTTACGGTGAGGAAAAAGGTGATTCTACCTTCTGGAAACATAGAGTTAGTAGATTTCCGATACGAACAATTGCCAGAATTTTGTTTTGTGTGCGACAGAGTCGGTCATGTGTTCAAGGTGTGTTCTTTTGTCCACCAGGCAGCCAAGCAAGCCAGCAAAAAGCCTAATGGGACATGGTTAGAGGCCACCAATGATTTTATCACTACAAGGGCAAGTAGTCCTAAGCGATCCAACTGTGGTGGTATGAGTAGACATGTATACGAATATCTGTTTATGTGTGTGCACTGGGACCTAGGAATTTTTTAGCGAAGATGCAATTTTGAAAGGCCAAAAACTCTTTGTGGATTGAACATCTAAGGTTTTTTTTACCTAAATTGACCTTAGGTCCCTTCATGCATTCATATAATACATTAAAAATTATTTTATATAAAAATATTGAATAAGTATGAAAAATGGTTTTTTGGAATAATCATTTTCACAAGATAATTTTGGCGGCTTTAATTCCTTACACATCAAATAAGAAAACTTAATTTTATGGAATTTTATGTATGAGAGTATATATTGACTTAATGAGCCATCATTTTTATCATAAATCGTAT
>NC_034011.1:8898063-8903063 GCF_000346465.2 Prunus persica
TCCCCCATTTTCAAAGACAAAGGGTTTTCCCTATTGTCTTCGTTTGTTATGATATTCATCCAACCCATTAGTGCGCCTGCGGCTCAGCGTCAGATCTTCACCTATATTTCGGCGTCAGATCTCCACCACCATCTTTTTCGCAATTTCTTTATGTTTGGAATAAGTTGCAGAGACTCTTTGGGTTCTCTGTGTAGTTTTCACCTCTCCTTTTGTGAGAGTTTTTCATCTCTCATTTGTTAGAGATTTTCATCTCTCCTTGGTGAGAGTTTTATTTGTATTGTTATGGCTTGGTTTTTTCAAGCTTTATCTCTTTTTTATTATTCTAATTTGCAATCTTAGTTGGGATGCCTATGCCAGAGTTTCTTCGATCTTGCCTGACCATTGGTGGAGACATACCTGATTTTCTTAATTTGCTCTGTTATTGTAATGGCCCTTTTGTGACTAGTTTGTATTAGCCATTTGTGACTAGTGGCGTTTTTGGCTGAATTATGAATGCAATCATAGAGTTTCTCAAAAAAAAAAAAAAAGATGTCATCCTTCTTGGTGGACCAATTAATAAGTCCAAGTAACACTTTTTCATGATTCTTTTGAACAAAAATCTTCTAAGATTACTGCAATCAAATCAGAAGTCGATACATTTATTTTCTTTGGCGAGAGAATCCACAATACGACTCTCATGCTTGCATATCATCTATTTAAAAATATAAAAATCCAAATTGTTATAACAAACTGCGTACTTATACGATGAAGACAAATATTAAGAGTGCTGCTATTTCCACTCACCTGCCCTATTTTCCCACATACCTTATCTTCCCACCCACCATATAAATTTTAAAAAACACAATCCTATTTTTCCACCCACCCAATATTCCTAAAATACCCTTTTAATTATTACCTCATTTCCTCTCTCCTTTATTCTCTCTGCTCATGTCTTCTCTCTCTCTGACGCCCACACATCTCTCTCTCATTTTTGTTGTATCTTATTTTCTACGAAATTTGAAATTTGAAAGCAAACAATAGTAAGTAATACAGTAGTAAAACGATAAAAGAAGCAACTTCATATCACGAAATTTGATGACAATGGCTAGTCAACATGCAAAAAATGACCAGCCCTTGAAACCAAAACCTGGCGCAGGCTCCCCAATTTCTAAACGTACCCAACAACCTCTTTACCCACCTTCCAAACTTTCTGGTCTGCTGACAGAAACTTGTTCATCCTCAGGTTTTCATATTTTTAATTTGTTTAAGAAAAAAAAATTAGAGTCCAAGAAATACTGATCTCCCAATGCTTTAAGTAATTGTGAAGATCTTAGAAATTCTGTTCAAAAAGGATTTCCTTACCCTTTCGCCAAAATCGTTCTCTTCAACATCCATTCTCCTATTGTTTTCTTCTTCATAAACAATTTGATTGAATGAATCGAAAAGAGAAGAAAATTATTTGAGAATTGAGTTCTGAGCATTGAAAAGTCATAAGAGGAATCATGAGCTAGGAGTCATAGCTTTCTTTTGTTTTTTTCTCTTTCTGTCAAACGATAGGGTTACGTAAGAACATAGTCTGAGTTTTTTTTTTTTCCTCTTTCTTTTTCTTGAAGTCCTTTTAAGTCATTTTATATAATGAGGTTAAATTTGTCTTTAAAAGTTTAAAGATAAGGTGGGTGGAAACATAAGACAGGTGGGTGGAAATAGCAGCACTCAATATTAATATGGGATAACTTGGCTATCATAGAAGGTAATGAAATAGAGAATTAATATTTCCAAAAGGATAGAAAGAATAATTCTTTTAGGAAAACCAAAGGTTACACACAAAAGAGGTAATTCCAAAACCCTTGCTTGAAAACCCTAAAGGCACACATGCCTCCTCTCTCTGTGTGGCTCTCACACCACCCCCATTTTCTCCCTAAGAAAATACTCCTATTCCTTTTTAAAATACCCACATCCCCTTGAGACTATTTTTCAACTTGGGCATCGGAGGGCCCAAGACCACCACCACACTGGTGTTTATCCGATTTATTATTCTTGTTTTGCAGGAAATCTTGGAAGAACATTTAAAGTGGAGTGAAGATCTTCCATAAATCTACTTGGGAGGAAATTTGCTACCACAATAATTTCTACTAACATGAGAAGAACTTCCCAAGTGTAAAAATAAAAGTAATTGTATAGTAAAGGCATCATAAATTAGAAAACTAACAAGAAAAAGAATAGAAAACTACCACTGTAGACCATTCCTTTTAAGAATTCATCATAAATAGGTTAAGAATTCTATGCCTGGTATAATAACAATTTGCTATTAAAAAAGAATAGGTTAGTTAGGCCATTAATACATATGTTAAATGATGACGTGGTAAACATGAGTTTCAATTTTTTTGCTGATGTGTAATAAAATATTCATAAAAAATTATTTATTTTTGAAATAATTTAAAAAAAAGTAAAAAAAAAATTAAGTAAAATAATAACATGACATTAAATTGAAAAAAGTCAAAATTAAGCGATGATGATGTTGTAATTCAGCAAGGGGCAATTCCCTCAATACATTTCTCAGGCAAAGTAAAGGGCTCTAATTATTAAGCTCATGGGTCATCCTCTGGCTTACACATTTCTCAGATCTCGTCTTCTCCAGAGATGGGCACTTAAGGGTCCTATGAGCTTAATAGATCTAGAGAATAACTACTTCATTGTGAAGTTCCTTTATGAGGAAGATATGAGATACGTGTTCACTGGTGGTCCTTGGCAAATTGCTGGCCAATACATTGTGACACAGAAATGGAAGCCTGGGTTTAATGCGAAGGAAGAGAAGATCACCCATATGACTGCTTGGGTTTGAATTAATGGGCTGAACGTTGAATATTTTCGTGTTGATGTTATGGAAAAAATTGGAAATCTTGTTGGTGCTACGGTCAAGGTGGATGCTCATACTCTCAGTCAAGATCGTGGTAAGTTTGCTCGAATTTGTGTCGAATTTGATTTGGCTAAGCCTTTTACCCCATTCATTAAGATTGAAGGCCGTACATATGGGGTTGTGTATGAGGGAATTAATTTGGTTTGCTTTGAATGTGGATGTTTTGGGCATGGGAGAGATTCTTGCCCTATTATTTTGCAAGCCAAACAGCAGGTTCCAGAGTCAGATAATGCTGATTGTATGGAGGATATTTCTACTGTCCAGGTTAATGTGAATTTAGGTGCTGTTACAAAGGAGGCTGAGGTTCCAGCAAAGATGCACGGGGAGTGGATGTTGTTGAAGCCAAGGAATTTTAGGAAGAATAGCACAAATGATATAGGGAAGGGTGCTGAGCTTAGCAAGAGGAATACAAAGGATACTGGTACGAAAGCTATTAGTCCTGTCTTTGGTTCTCGTTTCAGTGTGTTGATTGAGGAGGTTGGCAGAGAAGAGGATATGAAGGGATCTACTCCTGTTAAGACTAGTAATTCTAGTTCTAAAAAACAGGGTTCTTTTGCCAATACTTATTCTACTAAGGGAAAAAGTGCTGGGGTGAAATTTGCTTCCTCTCGTGACTCTGGCACATGGGTGTTTAAAAAACCTCTCAAGGACATTTCCAATTCCGTGGTAGGTAATTCTAGTGGTGGTGGTGTTAAAAGTGGTTCTGTTTTAAGGAGGCCTTGGAAGAAAGAGCTGGGCCTAAATCTTTCTCTTGTCATGATATTGAACCTGTGAGGCTGCAAGTTAAGGGCTCTGATGTTTAAGATGATGTTCGGGGGAACTTTTCTTCTAATTTAGGTGGCTCTCTTTTTCCAAAGTTGCCTTTGGGTAAGGGAGGTTTATTTGTTGGTCATGAACCTCCTGATATCAGTGAGATGGGAATTAATGAGGTTCAGCCTTCCGATGCGAGTGATATGGATCATCAGGGTAATTTCTCTGAACATTGTGAGTCTGATACTGGACTAGAAGCTGATAGCTCTTTTGAGCATGATGGTTTTGAAGCCGTTGAGGCTGAGCATGTGCAGATTTAGGTTTGTACCTAATATTATCCCTCATTATTATCATTTTATGATGAATATTATTGCTTGGAATGTTAGAGGTGCTGGTAAAGATAGGTGTGCTAGTACTATTAAGGACCTAAAAAAGGCTTATGCCATTGATGTGTTTGCTATTCTTGAGCCTCGAATAAGTGGCTCTAGGGCTCTCAATGTTGCCCACGAGAAATTGAGCAAAAAGCTGCTGAATTGGCCTATTTCTTGCGTGTACCAATTGAAGTATTTTGAAAAAAGGAACTGAAGAATGAATACTTTGCAAGAGAGAAAAAACTCAAGAATCCTCGTTTTTTTATATAACATAACTTAACTGAAGTTTCTTCAGAACGCTTATTCAAGCCAAAGCAAACGTTACGAAATAATTCTAAAACAAAATAGTTTGTGTCCACAATTTTTTTTTATGCTTATGTAAACCCACTTAACTCAATTCAGTAACAAATCTAAATACTAGATTCATCATATATTAAAACAAAACATTTCATAATAAATCATAACTATTTGGTCAAATACCTAGCGACAAACTCCTATGTTCCTTTCATTACAGTATTTCTGAACAAGTTCCTGGATAACAAGCCCAAGGGTTTTCTTGTTGATGATAGTGACGATATTGATGATAGCGACGATATTGATGATAGTGACGACCGTGACTTTGATACGGAGCTAGAGCTTCTAACTGTGATGAATGCGCTAACTATGGGTATGATGCCGGAAATAGACCGATTTTATATCACCCTTCAATTCGAATTAGCAAAAGCAATGTCTCCTTGCATAATATGGATTCCAAACATTCATGATCTGGATGTGAATGAGTCGAATTACTTATCTCTCGGTCTATTAGTGAACTATCTCTCCAGGGATTGTGAAAGATGTTCCACTAGAAATATTCTTGTTATTGCTTCGACTCATATTCCCAAAAAAGTGGATCCCGCTCTAATAGCTCCGAATAAATTAAATACATGCATTAAGATACGAAGGCTTCTTATTCCACAACAACGAAAGCACTTTTTCACTCT
>NC_034011.1:8913063-8973490 GCF_000346465.2 Prunus persica
TTGGGTGTTTATTTACAAAGAAAAGGCATCTTTTAGCTAGACTTGCAGGAATTTAAAAGAAGCTTTGTCATGAGCATAATCCTTTCCTTAGCGAGCTTGAGGTTGAGCTTACTAAAGATTACAATTTACTACTGGATCAAGAAGAGACTTTTTGGCTACAAAAGTCCAGGAATACCTGGCTTAAAGAAGAGGACAGGAATACTCGGTTCTTCCATCTGTCCACAGTTGTTAGACGAAGAATGAATAAGTTGGAATGGTTACATGATGATTTTGGGGATTGGATTACTGAGAAACAGAGCATGAAACATATTATTGTTAATTATTTTCAAGGGTTGTTTTGTGCTTATGATATGGTTGGTGACTATGCTTTGCTTCCTCAGTTGTATCCTAGCCTTGAAGAGGCTGATCTTGAAGGTCTTAGTTGTCCGGTTTCTATTGAAGAGATTAAGAATAGTGTGTTTGCTATTGGTAGATTAAAGACCCCAGGACCTGATGGTTTCCCTGCTCTTTTCTACCAAGATTATTGGGGGGTTTGCTCTGATGATATCATTTCCTTTTTACATGATTGCTTTAATACTGCCACCCTTCTTGATCATTTAAATGAGACTCTGATTGCTTTGGAGCCTAAAGTGGAGAGGCCTATGTTTATGAATCAGCTTAGGCCTATTAGCCTTTGCAACTCTTTATAAAGTGGTCTCTAAAATCCTTGTGGCTAGGCTTAGGCCATGTATGACTAAGCTTGTCAGCTCTAGCCAAGTTTGTTTTGTTCTAGGGAGACAAATTACGGATAACATTATTGTTGCTCAAGAAGTGCTCCACAAATTTAAATATGCCAAGGGTTTTATAGCTAGGAAAATTGATTTATCCAAAGCTTATGATCGTATGCAATGGCCTTTTATTAGGGAGATTCTCTAGGAAGTGGGCATTAAAGGAAGCATTTTGGAGTTGCTTATGCAGTGTATCATTTCTGTGCAGTACAAGGCCATTCTTAATGGGGAGCTAATTGACTCTTTCTCTCCTCAGTGTGGTATTAGGCAGGGGGACCCTCTCTCCCCTTATATATTTGTTTTGTGTATGGAAAAACTCTCTCATCTCATTCAACAAAAGATTCAGGATAGAGCTTGGAAGTCTGTTTAGATTTGTCATGGAGGTCCTCATATTTCCCATTTATTCTTTGTTGATGATTTAATCCTTTTTGGGGAAGCTACTATTGATCAAGCTTGTTTGATGAAATAGTGTTTGGATGATTTCTGTCAGTTGTCTGGTCAGCGAGTTAGCTTTGAAAAGTCTATGATATGTGTTTCCCCAAATACGTGCTCTGATTTGGCTAATTCAATTGCTATGATAAGTGGTTCTCCTCTCACTGCTAGCCTTGGTAAGTACCTTGGTGTCCCACTAGAGTCAGTAAACAAACATATCAAGAGGTTATTGCTAAAGTCCCAAAGAGATTAGCTTCTTGGAAGAGCCATACGTTGTCTATCGCTGGTAGAATTACTTTGCTTCAATCTGTTACTGCTGCTATTCCGATCTATACTATACAAACTGCCAAGTTGCCTATGTCTGTCTGTGATAAATTGAATCTGCTCAACAGGAATTTTCTTTGGGGGCATACCAGTAATACTTCTAAAATCCATCTTGTCAATTGGGAGCAAGTGTGTAAACCTAAGGTAGTTGGTGGGTTAGGCATTAAAAGGTCTGCTTGGATGAACCAAGCTCTTTTGGCTAAGACTGGATGAAGACATCTTCAACATGAGCAAGGTTTGTGGTCTCAGGTCTTCTATGCTAAGTACTTAAAACACCAAAACATTTTAACTGTGAAGGACTCTTTTTTCCCTTGTAGCTCTAGTGTCTGGAGGGGTGTTCTTTTTGGTCATTCTGTCATTTCCAAAGGTGTTAAGTGGAGAGTTGGTTATGGGGATAATGTGTTATTTTGGACTGATAGGTGGTTGAGTTGTGGCCCTTTGTATCAATATTTGCTCATTGATCTTTTTGAGGAAATGCTTCAGCTGAATGTTGGTGATTTTTCGGATGAGGGGGTCTGGGACTTTAACTGCTTAAGGGAATGTCTTCCTTTTCATATTATTCAGTTAATTTTAAGTGTTCATGCTGGTTTTAATGGCAGTGGGGCTGATAGATATATTTGGCAGTTCACGCCTAATGGTTCTTTCTCGGCTAAATCAGCCTATAGTTCCTTTTTACCTGCTGAGGCTTTAGTTAAATGGGACTAGCAGTTTCTTTGGAGGTTACGGCTCCCTCCTAAGGTTAAAACTTTTCTTTGGATTGTTTGTCATCGAAAGTTGCTTACTAATGTGCAAAGGCAGAAGAGAGGCCTCACTCAAGTTCCTACTTGTCCTAGATGTGATTATCCTATGGAAACTATTTCTCACTTATTTAAAGATTGTCCTTTCTCTTTGGCCATTTGGAATTGTCTTCAAATTGGAAATAATCCTAGCCCTGATATGGTGGATTTTAATGAGTGGCTGTTAAGGAATCTACAATATAAAAGAAAGGTCTATAATGGGTTGCCTTGGCCTTTGGTTTTTGCACTTTATCTGTCGTTTATCTGGAAATGGAGATGTAAAGGAATTTTTTATCAAAGGTTTGTTATGCCTGGTGAACCACATCATTTAATTCTTCAATATGCTTTGGAGTGGTTTAATGCTACCAAACCGCCTTCCCTTTCTTATGTGTTGTTTGTTGTTCAACTTCATTGGATAGCCCCTACTTATGGAGTTTGTAAGATTAACACAGATGGAAGTTGTAACAGTGTTTCTGGGTTTATTAGTGCTGGTGGTCTTTTAAGAGATAATTATAGTGCTTGGATTAAGGGTTTCTCTGTGAACCTGGGTGTTGGTTTTGTTCTTGTAGCGTTGTGGGGCATTTTTTGTGGTCTTCATTTGGCTCGGGAGTTTGGCTTTAGTGTTGTGGAGATGGAAAGTGACTCTAGTGTGGATGTGGCTCTTCTTTCTAGCTCTACTATTTCCACACACCCCCTGTTTAGCCTTATTAGGTGTTGCAAGTTAAAGGTGCAAGCTGGTTGGAGATGTTCTGTTATGCACATCTTCAGAGAGCAGAATGTGGCAGCTCACGTCTTGGCTTCTAAGAGTTCTGAGTTTGGCACTGGGGTGCAGTATTTTACTGAGGTGCCGACATTTCTTGCGACTTGTTTGCCTGAGGATGCTATTGGGGTGTCCAGGTCCAATGTTGTTTGTGCTTATATTGGGTGTCCAGGTCCCGTGTTGTTTGTGCTTAGTCTGTTTGTTCTGGGCCCTTAGCCCCTCTTGTTGCCAAAAAAAAAAAAGAAGTCAAAAACACAACCCATCCCCACTTCCAGCAATATCTGTGGTGGTGTTGGGTGGGGATGGTTGATATCGTTGCCATTGTCTCCTCTCAGTCCCACCCCAACTTGACTACCTCCTCCCACGCCCCCACCAACCGAGCGAGTACAACCTAGCACTCTCTCTCTCTCTCTCTCTCTCTCTCTCTCTCTCTCTCTCTCTCACAGAGGAGGCTTTTGCCTCTGTCAAAGGTGACGGTAAAATCGACAAGGGAGGGCTTTTAGACCCACCCCTTCTCTCCTGTTTGTAGGGGTGGACATGGTCTAGTTTGGCCCGATTTGCACCTAAAAAAGAAATATAAATCAATATTATTCATTTGATGTGGTATGGTCTAGCTGTTGACTAAAATGACTAGGAGAACCGGACCAATCTGAACTTGCCGGTCTTGGTTCTATGGAATAGCAATTAATATCGTATCCGATTATATTTAGATTTTTCCGCATTAATTTATAAAAAATTTATAAAAGTATTCGGATATTATTTATTTATTTATTTAGAGGAACTAGTAAATTTTCCTTAAATTGTCAAAGGTTACAGGCTTGAGCGAACAAACATGGCCTCATAAAAACCTTGCCCAGGAAAAGTATTTGGATACGCTTTCATTGCTGTATACGGTTTAATACCGGTCTTGCGTAGGAATTGACATATCTTGCAATACGATGCCTTCCAATTAGGTTATGAACTCGAGCAAACAAACGTGTTCTTATTGATACCGTATCCACTGCAATTAATACCGTATCAATTATTGAGTTTTTTCCACATCAGTTTATAAAGTTTATAGAAGTATTTGGATACGCTTTCATCCTATTCAAAAGTTGTACATAAAGAGTAAATTGTCGTAGACCTCCCCAAATTAGGACCCCAATCGAACTTAACTTTATGAACTAAAAAATCAGCTAATTTAACACCCAAATTAATTAAAATTGTCAATTTAATACCTACCGTTAGATTTTATCACTTTTCATCTAAAATTCCTTCGTACGTGGCATGTGAGACACATGTGCAATATAATTGGAGAACAATATAGTTCTTCTAACCTGTTTTCCTACCACTATTCAGCTTCCCTAATAGTTGAGGCCAAATTAAAAATAGAGGAGCCCTAATTTCACAAATTCCACCATTACAGACAATTGTTATGACATATACCCACCCATAGCATACAGTTGAGAAGAAGGAGAAGAAGATGAAGTGGTTAGAAAATGCAAAGGAACATGCCTAGAGCAAATGGTTCAGCCGAGTCCAAGTTCAAATACCTGGAGCAAGAGGTTCTCTGTGTGTTCTAGAGATAAGGAGCCTTCAGTCGAATCTGACATCAACTATCCTCATCATTTGTTACCAAGTTAATCGAGCCTAAACGTCTTGGTGCAAAACTTGCCTTTGTGGAGCATTTGCCTTTTCACAACCATTGACAGGGGGTATATTGACCCAGTTGTAAAGTGAGGAGGTATTTAAGCCCCTATTCTAATTAAGAGTCTCTCTATTGATCTACACTTTCTTCCTTTAGACCCGTTTGGTTCATGAGAAATCAATTGCTTTAAATGTTTGGTAAGTTTAGGCATATAAGACAGAAATATCATGCGGTGTTACTGCCAAATTCACAAGGGAAGTTTTCAATGATGAAAATTGGGATCAAACAGGTCAACAATGGTATAAGAGGGATCTAAATCCTATTGGCATTGATGAAAATTGTGTTGTGTATTCATTTATCTTGGACAAAGGAGAGAACATGTAGCACAAAAGCAAAGTAGAACACATCAATTTATGTATAGAGAACATTAATCAGTACTTTCTACTTCTTGGATCAAGGAAAAGGTGCCAAGGACGATGTAGCACAACCAAGAGCCTTTGTCACGCCAGTAATTGTGGGCTTGACATTAGAACACACAGAGGTAAGAGGGCCTTTGTCTCCACCGTAGGTGAGATCAATGTCAGTCAACTCCACATTCTCACACGGTTTGCCAGTGGTACATATAAGCTTGACTGCAAGTGGAGTGAAAGATGAGCCCTTAATGTTCTTGAAGCTGACATTGTTGATCTTAACTTTTGACGGAGGCTTTTGTTCACACTGAGTATATGGGCAGTACAATTGGTCTATGAGGATAGGGTTACTGACATTAACCATGATAATATCCTCATAGTGTATACCCGAGGCAGAGCTAGGCGAAGGAGAATCTGGAAATGTTTTGATTGTCACACCGTTCTCCATATTAGTCAGGGTGCAGTTCTTAACTATGATCCCGGTCACATCCTTTTCTTCCTTATATTTTCCAAGGCTTCCAATGCTTATTCCATGGCCTGGCCCACAAGTAACATCAGTCACTGTGATTTCGTGGGAGTCATCACCAATAGAAATACAGTCATCCCCAGTTCCAATCTTTGAATGAGTAATGTTGATACTAGTCGAAGCCCCGATATGGATTCCATCTGTGTTTCTGCTCTCGTCAGGTGCTGTAATGGTAAGCTGTTGAAATGTAGTATGGTTGCACCGGAAAACATGGATGTGGAAAAATTTGCTGTTAAGTGAAGTTATGTCCTGAACTTTGGAATTTGTGAGGAATTCAAACCGCAGATTAACGGGAGGAGGTTTGCAATTTTTGTTTTTGTGGCAGTCATTTTGATTCCAAGAAAGTGCTCCTTGGCCATCAAGAGCGGCAGCAAATTTTTGGCGCATCTACGTATATACTCCTGGATAGAGTTAACAAGATGAACAGGAAAAGACCATGCCTACACTATTGGCGCATCTACGTATATACTTTTTCTAATATCATCCAACTAGAAAGTGCCTCACCTTAACAACTTTAATTCATCTCCTTAGCTTAAGTAATCCATTTGCACCATTGTGGTTGTTAGTTCATCTATTTTTTACCATACTCTTTTAATTTTTCTTATAATCCATAGGTTTTGCTTGCTATCTACCGGTGACATTGATCTCACCTACAATGGAAACAAAGGCCCTCTTACCTCTCAATGTTAATGTCAAGCCCACCATTATTTGTGTGACAAAAGCCCTTGCCTGTGCTACCTATGCTGGGTTAAAGAAATGGAAAGTACTAAAGATAAATTGTCGTGTTCTTTGATTTTTTTTATTTTGTGGTGCTTGTATAGGTCTTTTTTCTTCGCTCAGATACCTTCACATGTTCTGAGCTATAAAATTATAATATATTTAATATTCGCAAATAAATTGCTAGTGTTAAAACATACATTCACTAATTCATCATTGTCTAGATAATGCATAAGTTTCTACTCTATATACTTTTCTTGGCCTACAACCAGTTCAATGCCAAGAAGAGGGCATTCTTTCTTCCCATGCTTGGCCAATTGAAGCTGGGATTAGTATGCCAGCTTGATTTTGATCCTTCCACTATATTAATTGAAGATTATCAAACAAACTGAATGTGTGTGTGTGTATATATATATATTTATTCTCTCATCCGGACGGTCTGGACGTTATTATTGTGCGGGTGCCATTGTAAACAAGGAGTATACTTTTAAAATAAATTAATATTTAAAGAGTGGCTATACTTGTTATTTATACGAATATTTTTTAAGTATAGCCGGGCGGCTATATTATTAAAATATTTGAATGGATGTCAAGTGTATAGCCGTCCGGCTATACAGCATAAATGTGTGCTCTTTTTTGTAATTAAGTAATATCTTACCATTTTAAAATTACTTTAATTTTTATGTATTTAGTGAATAATTAGTATTGAAATATTTTACTAATTTCAATATTTACTTTATAAATTGTAATTAATTATTTTAAATTATTTTGTGGACTTTGTTTTTTATTTAATTTTCTACAAAATTAGTTTATTTGGTATAATATGTTCTAAATATTTTAATAGTATAGCCGTGCGACTGTACTATTCAAATATATTAATATTGCGGCTATACCTGTTAAATATATTTTGGTTTTAAGAGTATCGCCGCACGACATAAAATATTCAGACATATTGAATATTCAAACATATTCAACTAAATAAACTAATTTTGTACAAAATAAAATATAAAAAAAGTCCACAAAATAATTTAAAATAATTAATAACAATTTATTAAGTAATTTTTGAAATTAGTAAAAAATTTAAATACTAATTGTTCACTAAATTTATAATAATTAAAGCAATTAAAAAAGGCTAAGATATTTCATATTTACAGAAAAGAAGGCGCTGGTATTGTGCCTTTTTGGTTGGCAATCGGCCCATGTCTTCTCACAACTTGTGATTTATCTCAATGAGTGTGTCAACATGCTTACGTCCAAGCATTCTTGTTTTAGTGTGTAGATCCATCAGATACTTCCTTTGAGACAAAAATGTACCAGTTTTTGACCTTGCTAGTTCAATTTCGTGGAAGTCTTTAAGAGTACCTAAATCCTTCATCTCAAATTACTAAGACAAATACTTTTGTAGCTTATGTTGCTCTCTTGTGTCATTCCCAATTACAACAATGTCATCCACATAAACAATTAATGCAATGATATTTCCTTCATCACACTTCAAGAACAGGGTGTCGTTCGGAGATTGTTTTAACCCATATAATGACTTTATGCATTTGCAAACTTGATTTTTCTTTTCAGGAGCTAAATTACATCCTAGTTGTAAATCCATGTATATCTCTTCTACCAAGTCTCTGTGTAAGAAGGCATTCTTAACATCGAACTGATGTAGTGGCCAATCTAGATTTGTTGCTAGAGACAATAGGACTCTGATAGTGTCGATCTTCGCTATTAGGGCAAAGGCCTCTTGGTAGCCCACCTCATATCTCTGTCTGTACCCCTTCGCCACCGATCTAACTTTATATCTTTCAATGAATCCATGTGCTTTAAGTTTCACAGTACAGATAAAACCGCATCCCACAGTCTTCTTTCCATAAGGTAAAGGCACGAGCTCTCATGTGGCAATCTTCTAGAGAGCTCGCATGTAACACCCCGTCCTAAAAATACTGTTCAATTGATTATTTAATTGTGGATTTACAATTTTACCCTTGCGGGTAGGGTTATTTTAGGCACTTTTCGATCTGGACAGATTTTGAGGATTTTAGTGACACCATTTCGTAAAGCTCGCTCTCATGAGTTTGTAGACACGTAGTGGGCTCAAATCAGAGTTATAACGAAGAAGTTGTGGTCAGCGGAAGTGCAATGACACAATCATAAATATTTCAAAGTTGGGTTTTAAAATACCCAATCAGCCTCTCTCTCTCTCTCTTTACAAGAGCGGCAGCAAATTTTTGACGGCAATTTTGTCATCGTCCGGTGTCCGATTCGAGCAAAATTGGTTGCAAAAGTTTCGTATCAATGTCCTCTATCTTACCCACATTTTCCCAGCTCAAGAATCCAAGGAAATTAAACTGAACGACTGGAAGTTCGGGTGATATTTGAAGTTTCTGAGGCTGTTTTCAGCGATCTCAGTGGCGGTTTTCGTCAATCCAGGTATGAATCTTCATCCCATCCATGTGCTCTAGTTGTCTATGCTGGTATCTTGGATTAATTTTGAGGTTTTACATGTCATTCAAAATACCCATTTTAGCCAACGATTTCGGCTTCAATTCGGCTAGTTTCGACTAGTTTTTGGCCGTGGTCCAAGAACAAAACTTGATCCCCTAGTAAGTCTGAATTTGTTGGCATAGGTATTCACTGGTGGTTTGGAGATTTTCCGTCGCTGGAAAATCTTTTAAGACACCCACACGCTGTCGGTGGTGGATGGCAGCCCATGGAGTTCTAAATTGTTACCCTTATCGTCCTGAGCATGACGGTATGCTTGGATTTGGATTTGATTATCGTTTGACTGTCGAACGGATATTGCACTTGTTATGCGATATCCAGGTTCAATACGTTTGGACACCTGTTATGTGATATCCAGGTTCAATAGGTTTGGACCGTTCAATCAGTCCCATTTTCTAATGCGTTATTCCTCGTACTTCTAGGATTTGTGTTGGAACTGGTGGATCGAGAATGGGAGTCTTGGATACTCCTAATCAATGATTCTAGAGTTAAGTAAACCGGTTACCGTCCTATCGTACGATCGAGAGCGATCCTATCGCTCAATCGAGACTAAACTCTGGAAACTTGTTAAGTAGACCTTGTTGTACTTATAGTAAAGTTTGGATCGAAAATCAGAGGTTGTGGACCCCTAGGGCCCAATTGGTCAAATTCAGCGATCGAGGTCAAACCGACCGTTAGATTGTGATGAGACTTCTAGAATGGGCTGAACTTTTGGTTATGGACCAATAGGAATTGTCATATAGCAATTGGGGTTGTGGGCCCTTCGAGCCCAGTTGACTTAGATTGTGGGCTTTGTTGGCTTGGTTGAGGCCTTTTAGTAGTTGTAATTGTAATTGGAGGTTTGTTTTAAAATGGTATTGTGTTTTGAGTGTTTTATTAAATTTTTATGAATTATTATGTAATCGCTTTTACTTTCCATGAATAAGGAATGGCTTGGATAACTGGATTTTGGCATGAATAAGGAATTAATTAAATGCCTGATTGTATGTCTATATTTAAATATATGCTCGATGGCTTGAAATCGATGAATGATGGATACTAGTTTTCTCAATAGTATGTTGTACATATTTGAATGTAGTTTGAGAACAGTTTTGAAAGATTATGCATGGTCAAGTTCAAGTTAAGGAATGTTGGGATTGATCTCATTTTAAAAATGGATTTTTGGTTATCTATTTAAGAACTGATTTTTGGAAAGTTGAGAAAGAATTTGGAAACTTGATTAGTGGAAAAAGAGGAATTTTATGATAAGTTTTGGAAAATGGTTTTCAAAACCCACCACCGGAGTACCGCCCCCCAATTGCCTTCGGAACAGTCTAGTCATTTATGACAATGCCCACGAGTCTCAGGGACCCTTGAACCATGTGGTGCGAGGATTTGCGTTCTTGGGTTGATTATATCTTCCTGAGTCCTGCAAGGGGATTTGACGGATATGGGTTTCGGGCTGATGACCCGATTTTGCGAGGATATTCGTTCTCGGGCTGACCACGTGTTCCCCGAGTTACATGGGAAAGTAGTGGGGAAAGTGAAGTCCTCCTCCCCCCTTGGGTTTTGTTTTCCCTCATCACGGGAAAGTTTGGGAAAATGAGCCAATATTAAATGCACATTTTTCATGATCATTTTGTCCCCATTAAAAATTTAGAATTACAATATATCATTAAATGCATTCTTTTTATTTGATTTAATATGGGTATAATTGGAAAATTATACAAATTTTGTTTTCCATTCCTACTCAAAACGAACATGGGAAAGGAAATAAAGTGATATCTCCTGGTTACTTTCATTTCCCATCTCTTGGGAAATGACATGGGAAGTGATTTCCCCTCAAATCCATCCCGTGAACCAAATGGGGCCTTAAGGTAAGAGCTTTTCACCCATAACAAGTTTTCTTTAGGGTTTTCCATCCCTGGTTTGTCTGGGGTTTTCTTTATTTTCTTACCAAACTGGTGATATACAGGGGTTTCCCTTCAATATCCAGGTAGTTGGAATGGAAGAGGTGATAAATTCGTTGGAGAAAGTACTCATCCTAACTGAAGACGAGAATGATTTGATTCAGTACGACAAAATGATGTCGATGACGTGGGGGAGCGACTCAAGACGAGCCTGGTTGGAAAAGTCTTTACAACTAATGTTTTCAACCGGGAGACATTCAAGCAAACGATGTTGAAGATTTAGAACATGGCTCGTGAGGTGGGGGTGAAAGATTTAGGTGAAAATATCTTTTTGTTCATCTTTGTGACGGAAGGGGATCGACTGCAGGTGTTGTGCAGTGGGCCTTGGAATTTTGAAAAGCTCTAGTATAACTTGAGATTCCTAGTGGTAGTATTGCTCCATAAGAAATGCATCTAAAATATGCAAAATTCTGAATTCAAGTCCATAACGTACCACTGAATTGTAAGACGACAAATATGGGGTGACAAATTGGGAATATCTTGGACAGTGTTTGGATGTAACACATAGGGCATGTATGGGGTGTGTTTGGGTAGATTTATGAGGATGCGTGTTTGTTTGATGTCTCCAAGTCGTTACGGTGAGGAAAAAGGTGATTCTACCTTCTGGAAACATAGAGTTAGTAGATTTCCGATACGAACGATTGCCGGAATTCTGTTTTGTGTGCGACAGAGTGGGTCATGTGTTCAAGGAGTGTTCTTTTGTCGACCTGGCAGCCAAGCAAGCAAGCAAAAAGCCTAATGGGACATGGTTATAGGCCACCAATGATTTTATCACTACAAGGGCAAGTAGTCCTAAGCGATCCAACTGTGGTGGTATGAGTAGACGTGACGACGATGAAGGTAATGGAACTCGGGACCACAATGTTCAAAGGATAGTTTGTACCAATGATATGCATTGGTCAAAGGAGAATGGAGGTCCTAAAGTCAATGGAGAGAGGTCGTTTATGCAAGAAAACCCCATCAATGCCAAAAATTCACAAAGAAAGGACGAGGAAGGGAATTGTGTGAAGGGGAAAAAGGTGGAGGAAGGGAGACAAAAGGAAAAATCTAAAGGGGAGAGGGTGGCTGAATCTTTTGTAGGACTGATGCATTAACAAAAAGAGGAGGAGGTGGCGTGGGAGGCAATAGTAGGAGGAGGAGATGCTAGTAGTGGGTGTGCGAGGAACTCCTCGAATAGGGCTGAGGTAGCAACGATTCTAGAACTTGTAGATCATGACATGATTGATATGGAAATGCCGTTACAAAACTTCATTATGATTAAGGAGAAAACAATTAAGGGTACTCACAAAATGAAAGCTGCGGAGACAAAGGCATTTAAGGAGGATATGAATATCAAAACCTTTGCAGCTAGAGTTAAGGTTTCCCTTGGTGAGGATGTGCGTGAATCATTGTAAAATATTCCTATGCACAATCCAACCAATAATATTGCAAGTGGGTTGGGTACCTCTGGGCTCGCAAAAATTATTATTGGGGCCCAAAAGAATGTTGGATCAAGGTCTGAATCTGAAACAAAAAAATTGGAGGACTATATGCAGTATGAAGTACATGTACGAGAAAATAATAAAATCAATGCCAACTCAAAGAGTGGTAAAGGGTCATGGAAACGTAAGGCAAGGACAAGATGTGAATCAACCAATTCGCATATGGGGGAACTCAGCGACTTTAGAGCTTTAATTGGAAAAGGGGGAGTATTGGAGATAATGGATGAAGGGAGGCCTGTGTCAAAGTGGGTCAAAGAGGGAGAAGATATGAATGATTTTACAAACAGATTGGTGGGATTAGTGGGCTGACCCACCACGAGCCATGAGGATCTTAAGCTGGAATATCCAAGGTCTGGGGGCTCCTCGGACATTCCACTCTTTCAAAAACATTTTGCGAGAGAAAAAAACCCGATTTGGTCTTCCCTGTGGAAACCAAAATGACTTCAAATCAAATGGAAAATAAACGAATACAACTTGGAATAGAAGGGGCAGTTAATGTTGCGAGAGTGGGTTTGGGGGAGGTTTGGTTTTGTTCTGAAGCAGTGGGTGGAATGTGCGGTTATTATCTTACTCAACTGGTCACATTCATGCTCTGATAACTGATTCGAATGACTCATAATTTTATTTTACTGGGTTTTATGGGCATCCTGATACTCAACAACGAAACCATTCTTGGGAGTTATTATGCAGATTATCTCACAGGATTCAAGGTGCTTGGGTGCTAGTTCGAGATTTTAATGAGATTTTGCTTCCTAAAGAAAAGCAAGGTGGACGAGAACAACCTCAATTTCAGATGAACAATTTTAGGAAGGCTTTGCATGATTGTAGGCTTAGCTTCACAAGATTTATAGGGTACCCATTTACTTGGGTACGCAGCTTTCCATATGGTAGTGTGGTGGAAGAACGGTTAGACAAATGTGTAGCAAATGGGGCTTTCTTTGGCCTTTATTCATATTTGATGACTAACCACTTAGTAGCAATGGGTTCTGATCACTACTCGATTTTCGTGGAGGCTTGTGTTGATGATCCAGAATTTTTTTCTCATAAAAAACGGAGTATATGGTTTCATTTTGAAGAAATTTGGACCAATGAGCAAGAATTTGAAAAGGTAATTAGAAAGGCATGAAATTTTATTGATGGAGCTGATGGAGTAAGTAATAGTTTATCATTGTGTGCAAAGGAGCTCAAAATTTGGAACCAAGTCATCTTTGGTAACGTTCGTAATCAACTCAAATTAGCTTATCAGGAGTTAGCAGGCCTTCAAAGAAGACTGACAACATATCATGTGTTAAAGTCAAAAGTTGAGAAAACTATTTCAGACCATTTAGAAAAGGAAGAAATTATGTGGAGGCAACTATCTCGATAGTAGCGTGGCTCAAGGAGAGCGAACAAAAATACCCATTTTTTCCATGAACGGGCAAGCTCTGGATCAAAACGCAATAGGGTACGCGGACATTTTGATGAAAATTAGGTCTGGTGGACAGATGAGCATAAGAATGGAGCCCTTTTCTATGACTATTTCAAGTCCTTATTCTCTTCCTCTAGCAGCCAGCAAATGGAGTGGATTCTTAATTATGTAAGTCCTGTAGTAACAAGTGATATGAATGATCGCTTTCTGCAAGTTTTTACAAGGGATGAGTTGGAGTTCGCATCATTTCAAATGTTCCTAACAAAAGCACCTGAGTATGATGGTATGTCGGCCTTATTTTTCCAAATGTATTGGCACATTGTCAGAGATATGGTGTCTACTAAGTGCTTGCAGATATTAAATGGAAAAGGGAGTGTTCAGGAATTTAACTACACTCTTATAGCTCTCATCCCAAAAATAAAGACGCCAACAACTGTTTCAGAATTTCATCCTATCAGTTTGTGTACGATAATTTACAAAATGATAGCGAAAACAATTGCCAATCAGTTGAAAAATGTTCTTCCTTATGTGATTACAGAAAATTAAAGTCCCTTTGTACCGAATCGAATGATTTCAAATAATATGATGGCAGCTTTTGAAACAATGTGATAGGACCCGACTTAAATTTCACTTTGGAATTCGGTCAAACACTATGCGTGTCCAACACCAGGCAAGTGTCGGTACGAATGACCAAAATACCCTTCTTGCCCTAAACCAGAAACTACTTTAGGGTTTGACTTCTACCGGTACCGGCAAACTAGCATATTCTCCCCTGAAAAAGTCTCAAAACCTAGAAATCTACCTGCACTGCAAATTCAAATGATTCCCCAAGAGTTCAGCAAATTTAACTTTTCAAAACTTAACATAACATAACAAACCAAACAAAAACTTGCGGCTGCATTTAGGTTAGCCTAGGTTGTCTACGTACCCTTACTGAGGGATCAAGCCACACATAGTTCTTTCTACCCTGAATCACAATTAAGATAGTAAAGAAATATTCAAAATGAAACCAGCGAAATTTTTTTGGAATCATTCTTTATCTTGGTCTTCACAAGCTATATAATTGAATATCATGCCATTAAATCATGTACCTAACTGTTCAAATAGTTTATCATTGTACATCTAAATACTTGCATAACCAAACCTTTTACCTAAAAACCATACCGGCAATCATCTGCATTGTACATATATCCTATAATCACCCACCAATGGGTATATGAGAACACCATCAAATCTGAAGGTAACAAGGGAAGGTGAAACTAGCTAACTACCTGTGTAGATAAGTCGGGTAGGTGGTAGGGATTCTGGCCAACCCTGTGCAGATAATATGAGCAAGGTGGTGAATAATATCCTGTTAACTGTACCACACATTGGTACTGCACTAATCTCCACATAGATAAGTTTTAAAATTGAATTTTTAATTTTTAATTAATATTTTATGAAAAATGGGGTAAAGTGAGACAAAATAAGTTTAAAGGGAAAAAGTGAGACTCAAATACACTTTCAGGGGGTATATCAATAAATAAGCCTTCGTTTAATGTTAATGCGCAACACCTACTTGGTTTCAGGTGAAATTGCAACTTCTTTTATGGTAGCAGAGTTGACTATTCACGTGTCGGATCAAACAACCATACATGCTACCACGGAAGGACGGAACCAGAATTTTTTTTAACGAGTGGGCTAGCTAAAGTTATTAATTAGCTTAAAATTTAAATCATATAAACCACGCTAGTTCGCCAATGGGGTCTAGCCAAGTGGACAAGGGTCTTAACTTGCAAATCGGTGGTCTCTGGTTCCAACCCTCCACCTTCTTGTAGTTTAGACTATTGTTTGTTTTAAAAAAAAAAAAAAATTAGAAACACGCTAGTTCATAATTCCATTGACTAATTTCCAATAAGTTTTCTCTTTTTTTATAAGCGATATTTGGTGAAGGGGAAATCGAACTTGGAGACTTTGAGTGCATGGGTAAATGTTAATTTCCAATAAGCTTTAACATAAACAAATACGTATTAAATGCAATCAAAAAACACATGTTATCAAAATGAAAATATGTTCAACAACATACTTGAAAGTGTACCTATTTTAATTTTTAATGTGTATGTTTATTGATCCCCTGCAACTAAATTCATAAAGACTTAAGATTTTTTTGGACTTTAATAGGTTAGTACATACTAGGTTATTTATAAAACATGTTGTTGATGCCCAACATCGGAGATCAACTTAGGTGGAAGAAGTGTTACATCTTCAACAGGACAAGAGAGTTGTGGACCTTCGGCAAGGCGAGATCCTGTAGAAAAAATAGGGAAGAAGCAATCATTAAACTTCGGATACTGGTGTGGTAGCTACTGAAGACTCTCCGATGCTTAAGTCAGTAAGTGTGGGATACGTTATAATTTTGGTAGAGTAACAGTAAAGGTGAAAAGTAGTTACCCTTTTTACCTAAGCACTATTCCTCTTTTATAGGGAAATGAAAGTGAGAGTTTGCACAAAGTTTCAATGTGGGACTTTGTGCAAATTGTTGTGGTGGCGACATGTGTCTGTGGTTCTAGGTTTTGTAGTTTGAGAGCATCGGCAGCCGTTTCGGTAGGCGACTATTGCTTTGGAGAGAGGTATCCCTTCGGCAGGTCAAGAAGATGATGACATCATTAGTATTTTAAGCCGAATATGCTCGGGCGATTATGGTGTAAACACATGTTAGATATATATGTTTTATTTTTGTTTTTATCCCCAAAACCTCCCTTAACTACAACACATTGTAGCCCTCGGAGTAGTTCCGCTCTCGCTCCCACTTCACCCAATATATATTGTCCATGTATTACACTTGAGTTATACCGCAGGTGAGGGTGCGTGTTGAGAGTAAACTGTCATTATAATAGAATACTTTGAAAATTTGGTTGTTTTCCACTTGACTTTTCGTTAGTGGCTGACTGTAATTTCTCTTTGAGCATCATTTGTATCCCTACCCAATTATACAAGAGCATTATTTAATTTCAAATATAAATTCGGGTGCTAATGCTTTTTACTAGGTTCCCACTTTAAAAAGTCAACAATTTCAACTAGGCCATACATGACCAGTACTTTTAGAAACTTCCTAAATGTGTATTTATAGAGTATGTTCTGGACAGAAGCATAAATAAACGGAACAAATTACCCACTTTGAGTTTCAGCCAAAATGTTCTTCTCCAAATCAATCCCTCTCTGTTTCTTACTCTTCTGTCTTTTACACCATGCAGCGCTTGGTGCTTCACTTTTCCATTTTTGTTTCAGCAAGGAAAACTACACTGCCCATAGCCCATATGATGCTAACTTGATTCAGTTGTTCAATCTTCTGTACACAAAAGTTCCTCCTACTGGATTTGGCCTTGGATCAACTGGTAAAGGCCAAAACCAAGCGAATGGGCTAGCCCTATGCCGCGGGGATGTCTCAAGCCAAGATTGCAAGACTTGTGTCGTTGAAGCAAGCAAAGAGATCAGCGCTGCCCTAGTGGGAAAGGAGCCATAATATGGCACGACAACTGCCTGTTCAAGTACTCAAATGTGAAATTTGCTGGGAAAGTTGATTACAAAAACAAGTTTTCTTTGTGGAATGGCTACAAAGTAGATGATCCCATGCCATTCAATGCGAAAGTTAAGGAACTGTTAAGCGGGTTATCTACTAAAGCTTCTTCTAATCCAAAGTTTTATGCTACTGGTGAGCTAGTGCTCAGCTCTTGGGAAACACTATATGGTCTGACCCAATGTACTAGAGACCTCTATAGTTCCGATTGTAAGAAGTGTCTTGATGATGCAATAAGCGAATTGCCAAATTGTTGTGATGGACAACGAGGTGGGCGTGTTGTGGGTGGGAGTTGTAACTTTCGATATGAACTTTACCCCATTGTTGATCCTTAACTAGATTATATAGCTTTCAGTCGGTTATGACCATGCAGCAATATTAATTCAATAAGTTCAGAACATGTTTAGAAAGCATGTTAATTGTTATAAATCTGAAATGTTTATTACATATTATGCTTACAAATAAATGATGAAGTGATATTCATGGGACTTCTAATGCCTCATTTATCAGCCTTAACCCTCTTCATTCTGATGTATATTTGACCATGCACGTATACCAAAAATTTATTATTCCGGAACTCTAGAGCTTAAAAAAATGTGCAAAACGTTAACAATGATTGGTTGAGTTAGTAATGATCGTTCTCTTCACTATCAAGGTCTAGGTTTGAGTTCCGCTGTTGACAATCTCTCTTGGTGGGTAATCTGTAAAAACAAAAAAAAGGGGCTAAGACTCCTCTGTAACTCCTCAAAGAGGCTTGGTATGCCCTGGTCCTAGGATGGGGTAGCCTCCCCTCCCCCTAAACTTTTGTTTACCCAAAAAAAAAAATTGAGCAAAACTGGGATATCAAAATTAATGGATCTGACTACTTGTTTATTTTAGTTAATGATGCTCTCTCTCACCTCATATCAGCTGAGTGTACTAGTGGAAGACTAAATGGCATTAGATTATGAAACGGCAGCCCCACTCTTCAACATTTGTTTTTCGCTGATGATACCCTTCTTTTCATCAAAGCCTCCACTGAGAACTGTTAACATATACAGACCATTATCTTGTATATTTATTCAATCATCAGTGTAACTTATAGAAATGTAGAGAGAATGACTAGATGAAAGAGGAGAGAATTTTAGAGAGAGTGAGATTGGAGAAGAAGCTAGCTAAGATTGTATTAGCTCAGCTCCAATCTGACATGCATATATTGTGCTCTGACAAAACCGTTAGGAATGGAATATTCCTCATTACATCATTCAATCCTAGCCACTCGTTTAATTACCCTATGAGATAAAGACAAGTGGCACAAGACTATTACATTTTCTGCTGCATACTTGGACTGTGATCCAAAGCTGCCTTTTAAACGAAGAATAGAAACTTCTTTGTTCTAATTACATTTCAGCAATCACACTTATAAACCAACACTTATAAACTTCTTTATAGAAATGCAGCAGAATGACCCACATTTTGGACTCCTACTGTGCAGCTTCTGGCCAACTTGTTAATTTGGACAAGTCTAATATGTTCTTCGGTCCAGATACCCGGAGTAATATCAAAAGAAGTGTGTGTTCAGTTTTGAATATTAAGTAGGCAGACAATCCGGGGAAGTATTTGGGTTTGCCGTCGGTTTGGGGTCGCTCAAAAACGGAGGCCCTTGGTTATATAAAAGATCGACTTCTAAAGTTTATTCACAGGTGGAACAACAAGGAGCTCTCTCCTGCTGGGAATGAAGTTTTAATAAAGGTAGTAGCCGCTGCAATCCTGGCTTACTCGATGACTTGCTTCAAGTTGCCAATTACTCTTTGCAACGAGATCAGTATGGTGATGGGTTCGTTTTGGTGGTGTGATAATGATTCTGGGAGAAAGGTTCACTGGAAGAAGTGGGCAGATTTGGGAGGGGCTAAAAGTTGTGGTGGACTTAGGTTTCTAGATTTGGTATCTTTTAACAAGGCTTTATTGGCCAAACAATGTGGGAGAATCATTAATAACCCTTAGGTTCTATGGGTCAGGATTCTCAGAAGTTTGTATTTTCCGAATTCTGGTTTTCTAGAGGCTGAGAAGGTTTTCAGAGCCTCTTGGGCGTGGAATAGCTTACTATAAGGAAGATATGTTATTCTTAGTGGTGCTAGATGGCAAATTCTGGGAGGCAATTCTGTAAGGCTGTGGGAAGACTCATGGCTCCTCCAATCTGACAATGGGTACCTCCGCCCAACTGCACGTCCCCTCCATTGGGCCCATGATGGTTGCGGATATAATTGATTGGGAGCATAAGCGCTGGGAGTTGGCGGACATTGAGAACCTGATTTCTGTGGATGAAGTCAATGAGATCTTTACCCTTCCAATTGGAGGTAAAGATATTCCTGATTGTCTGATTTGGCCTTACACGAAGAATGGCACTTACACAGTCAAATCGGGATACCACTGGATCATGGGGGAAAACAAGCGAGCTCAGTCAAATAGGATTGAATCTTCTCGCCAGGTGGATGAGCAAGTCTGGAATTGTATTTGGGCTTGCAAAACTCTCCCAAATTATTCATGTGGCGTGTTGTCCATGGGATTCTTCCTACCTTTGCTAGCTTCTTCAAGAGGAAGTTGAGTCCTTCTCCCATCTGCCCTCTTTGCCATGATTTTCCTGAATCTGTGGAGCATGTTATCTTCATATCCCTATGGGCTCCAAAAATATGGTATGCTAGTAATCTATCTTATAGACCTGATGAGCAAGCTTTCTCGTCGTTGGATAAATGGATTTTGGCTATTTCTTGCTGCTCTGTTTTCTCGAGCCTGGAGAAACAGTGGATTTTAACTCATGCTACCTTTGTGTGCTGGAGTATCTGGATAGCCCAGTGCTCTTTTATTTATGCTACACCATTTAATTTCTATAAACAAATCCGAAAAATGACAGTTGGTCATATTGAATTTAACCTTGATTCCCTATGAGTGTTTTGAGTTTTTTTAGGGGTTTTTTTTATGAGGTTTTGGAGTTTGGCTTATTTTAAGAAATCGATGATAGTTTTGTAATTTATAAGAAGTTCGAAACTTCTTTGCTATGTTGTAAATGGCCTTTGAGTGTGTTTCTAAAGTCCATTTTATGTAGCTTTTTTTATTTTATTTTAAATTTATAATTTAGGCTCCGTATTGGGTATATAGTGAATCTCCCTAACAAAAAGTACAAAAAGTTATAGTTTCCTCTCATTTTGATACAATTCCTACAATAACTATTTCATTACAATCTTCAACCTTACAATTGTGTGCAATTTCTCTCGTCTCCTTTGTGGTCTTGATGCCTCTATCTCTGCATAAAGAACTCTCTCTCTTTCTAGATCTCTCCTGATAAAATGTCTTCCTCATTTAAGAAAATGATGCCATCAGCACCCACCACACCAGAAATGGTGCAGTCAGGAGAAATCGTGAACCTTAACCATCAGTCACAATCACCCCCGCATGCGATGGTGACTAAAGAAATTCGCAAGAGCTGAAAAATGGGGCTGATCTAGCCCTAGTTTGCATTCTAGAAGCTCTCCTTCCAACTTGTTTTATGAGACTTGATGGGGCGCAGTAATATGAAAATAAGTCAAAACGATGGAGATTAAGGTTACTAAAAAAGTCAAATAAAACTCGAACTTATTGTGATTATTAAAGATTAAGATTAATTTATGCGACAAAACTTAAAATTCAAAATGATGAAATATATATAGATTAATTTGATAAGATTTGTGCAATCCTAATTTCGAAAAAAAAAAGGAAGCATATATATATATATAAGTAATAATGCTAGGGACACCAACTTTGTGCACCGAATTTGGATCCCAAATGATGTCGCATATGACACATTATCACTTTGGTGTCTCCCTTAGGTTTTTTGTGTTTTTCACAAAATCTCTTGAGGTATTGGAAATTCCACTAACCTCACAGATGTGTCAAATTGTTTTCACAACCCCTCCCATTGATTTTCCACCTAAAAATTGTTGATTCTGTCGCACAAAAATCTCCAAATGACAATTTTAATCTAAAATCTTAGATTGTGCATACACCCGAGGTCTAATCATTGAGGTTAATTTTGTCATTTAAATTTGAAAAGTTTTTTTTAATGAAATCATCAATTTTTTCGATGAGAAATTAAAGAAAGGGATTTTGCGAAAATAATTTGAAATTTCAAGGGTTTTTTAGTGTAAGTTCTGAAACTTGAAGGGTTTTTATGAAAAGATAAGGTGCTAGTGTAAATAACTACATATAAAAGTCATGTATTTCTGTCTGTTCAAGTCGCAAAGTCCCATTTACAATTCTTTACCATCTTCCTGCAATCAAGAAATGGACCAAGGACTATAGAAAACAAAAATAAAAAATCGATCGATGCATCAGTGGCTGGAGGCTATGAGTTCTTGTAGAGAAACGTAGAGAGGATGAACACGTTACCGTCAATTTTGAAAGAAATTTACGAACTTATCCTTTAGCTAATGTGGCTTAGTGTAAATTGTTAGATCATTTAATTGATCAGATTTATGAAATACGGATAAATGAACAACCTCTAAATGCAAACGCTCTAAATCCGAGTTACCATCCTCAATTCTATCAATAGATAAAAATTGTCTATCCCCAATTCTATCATAGTTCATATGGGTTCAAGTTGCCTTTGCTCTCCAGCTTTCGCCCCATCCTTCCAAATGTATTGTTAAACTCCTGGACAAAGGAAATTTCCAACTTCAGACAGAGTAGACTACCTTTTTCACTCACATAAAGTTGCACCTATTGGTCGTTAAACAATCTTGGTCTTGGGAACGATCTTTTATGTTTTGGGTTATTTACTCTAGTGGTCCTCAAACTTATATTCGAGTTGTATTTTGGTTTCTCAACTAAATTATTCATTCAAATGGTCCACCAACTCTTTATTAATTGTTGCATTGATCTTACCGTTACATTTTCTGTTAAATTTAGTCATCTGAGCAGCACATGATACATTTGTGAAGGTAAATAAGACTTTTGACACTGTAATCCCATCCCCAATCCCCTAGCCACATCCACCTCAACAGACCCCAGACTTGAACCCAGCACCCCATCCAAGCTATCCCACTCCATCCCTGTCTCTTCCTCTCTCTGTCCCTCCCCTCATCCTTCAATTTCCTAATCAAAGAATTTTCAGTCATCATCCCCATCAAAATTGTCGTCGGGAATACCACCATGGTCAGTATCTCTTAATAAGCCTTGTATGTCATCTTTGAACAAAATGTTTTCCCCTTGACAAAAAGCAGTGCTACAACAGTATTTGTAGTTAGAAAAAACTGTTCAATAATAGTGTCTTCCATTGAAAATGAATGAAACACATTGCCTTACCCAGCAACTGAATCTTTCTAGTAATTTTTCAGCTTTTCTTTTGAGAGTTCATCCATCATGTTGTAGACCTGATATATATTCCATTTCAGGAATGAACCTTTGGCCCTCTTCTTTGATTTGGCTGGTTCTTGACCTTTTTTTTTTGTTGTGCCTTTCTCTTTTGTTCTCTCGTCTCTACTTTAGGGAATGAGAAATCTGGTCTGGTTGCGATCTTTTGATATGTTGTTTGTTGGCCCTTGGATGCAAGTTTCTTGATTTTATCTCTTATGTTTCACCTTCTTGCTTTTTTCCTTTATCCTCTTCACTCTGCAGTTCTTGTGTTAATTTGTGATCTCTCAACAAGGTAATGACAGCTTCCTTTTCATTTATAATCTCCAAGTAGGAAATCTTCTCTGCAAGAAGTTGATCATTTTCTAGTTGTAGCTTTGTCATGTAGGATTTTTCCTCATAAACCTCAAGTTGAATGGAATTCTTTTGATATGCTTCTTCCTTAACCAGCTTCTGCAGATGTTGTTGTTGCTTCCTTAATTCTTCTTTTTCATTGTATAGTATCTAAATCAATTTATTCTTTTTTATGCATGATACTATTGCATCATGGATCTTTTGATGCTCTCATTTCTTTATCCAATTCAGCATCATTATTGATCTCCATCATATACTCTTTTGTAAATTGTATTTCATCCTCCTTGTATTCTGGGATTGATCTAACAATTTTCTCAAACAACGTTGTATTATTGTATTCTGGGATTTCAGTTTGGAGGTCATCTTGTAGTTGGTGGTGTTGCTAGGCTTTATGTTCTTGGTGCTCTTGCTCCTTTTGTTGTGCCACAAGGTCATCACTCTCTCCTTTGTCAGTGACGTTGAGCCTCCTTTTTTGGATAATAACAGTGTTATGTTTTCCACAATATTAGAAATGAAATATTAGAAAGGAATAAAAAAAAATAAGATTAGCAAATTTATAAACATGTGTGTGTATATATATGTGTGTGTGTGTGTGTTTGTACACCCTCAATTTAGTTTTCAATTATAAACATTGGATCATTATAGGTTATCTTACCAAATTTTTAAGTGTGATAACGAAGGCATCATCCTCCTCTTCATTTTCTTCTTCAGCAGTGTCATCATGTTCTTCATTCACTTCTTCAGCAGCATCATTCTCCTCTTGAACTTTAGTGCTTTTGATCTATTTGTTAAGTAGAGTTAGTATTAAGAGTGTACTTCTATAACATGGTATTAAAAGTGTACTTCTATGAAATGGTATCAATAGTTTACTTCTATGACATGGTATTAATAGTTTACTTATATGACATGGTATTAAGAATGCACGTCTATGACATGTTATGAACAATGTTGTCATATTAGCTGCAGATTATTTGAAAGCAAAGAGTACCTTTATCTAGTCGTTCTTTAGATGGTGAAGCTTCGCACTCAGTTGTTGAAGACTCCATTTGATAGCCCCTGGTGTCATTTGTTCTCTTCCAGGAATTGGAGTGAGTAGGTTAGATCTTTGACACAACCAATACTGCACAATTTTTTTTTTGTTTTTTTTTTTGCAATATCACGTGTCAATGACAAGACCTAACCCAAATTCCACTTTGGAATCTGCGCCAAGCCCTATGCTTGTCCAACACCTGGCAGGTGCTGGGCTCACTTAACCAAATTACCCTTCTTATTAAAACTTAAAAATTCTTCTAAGGTTTGACTTCTGCAGAAAATTCGGCAAAGTTACCCCTGTAAATTGCTTGTTTCCCAAAATTTACACCTGTACAAAATTGCAATTCATATATCCACAAACGTTTAGCATGCACAAAGTTAGAACACACACAATCCAGATAATGCTACGAATTTGCAGTTTGGAGATTTGTGTTCTTACCGGTATTAGGATTAGGCATCCACTCACGCTTGGCTGCTTTTTTTTTTTGTCTTTCTTGTTCTTCTTTGCTTGTTCTAATCCAAAATACATGTAGTCCAAAACTCCTTGAGCCCAATTATATTTCCCCATCTCTTCTAAGGTGTCTATTGTAGTTGTATATGTCCAAGCGAGTGTACAACGAGAGTTGCAGAAGAGATTGGTCATGAAGAGTTGTACGATTATCAATCTTGGTACATCCATAGGACCCTCTTCTGTTTCATCTTTAAGTGCTAAGTTCAAGCACTTATCAATTGAAGTCTTTATTATCTTCTTATAACCCATGAAGTATTTCTTCACAGAATGCAAATCCGGCCTTGTTGAGGTTGTTGTGCTTGGTAGCTTCTTGCCTTTGTTTGTCAAGCCAAAAATTTCAGACACATCTTGGCTTTTCATCTCACTGTCACCATCTTTAAACTTGAACTTCCTCGTCTTTGTGTCATAGTCTTGTATGAGTCTCACGATGTCATAATTAGACTTCATGTACTCTACCTTTGTTAACCTTTTCTAGATATATGCTTCTATGAGTATCCAAAAAGGTGTCTTCGATAGTAGTGTCAAGACATAGTTCCGTTGTTCAGGTCTGTCTCTGATGTTGACAATTGTTGTTGCAAAAGTGAGCATGTTGCTCTTGGTCTGCACATAGTTTGGGTCATCCCATCTGTTTGGCTTCTTGTTTGTTTTCGTTTTGGATGATGATTGTTTGCCTTTTGGTTTTGAGGTTGGTCTAGTTTGTTCTTTCTTCATCCTTTCTTTGGTATACCTGCATTAGAAATAACAACATGACGGCCATTAATCAATATGACAGTAAAGTAGCAGTGTTATTACCCTATACTGGAACTTTACAATGGTAGACATGCATTAGAAATATGATTTCATAGGAAACAAGCAGTGTTATTACCCTATACTGGAACTTTGCAGCCATTAATCAACTTAACAGTAAAGTAGCAGTGTTAAGAATGGGTATATGACTAAATATCTCTTTCCTTTTTGAGTTGCAGAAAATTGACTATTTTATAGTCCTATGCAGTCAGTCCAATAGTGAAAATCCAATATATTTTCAAGATTTTGTCTTGGATTCGCATCTAAAATACTGTTATTACCCTAGACTGGAACTTTACTATGGTAGACATGCATTAGAAATAGGATTTCATATAAAACAGGCAGTATTATTACCATATACTAGAACTTTATAGCGGTAGATATGCATTAGAAATAGGATTTCATAGGAAACAAGCAGTGTTATTACCATATACTGGAACTTTACAGCCATTAATCAACATGACAGTAAACTAGCAGTGTTAAGAATGGGTATATGACTAAATATCTATTTTCTTTTTGAGTTGCTGAAAACCGACTATTTTATAGTCCTATGCAGTTAGTCCAATAGTGAAATCCAATATAGTTTCAAGATTTTTTCCTTGATTCAAATCTAAAATACTGTTATTACCCTAGATTGGAACTTTACAGCAATTAATCAACATTACAGTAAGGGTTTGGTTTGTAAATGTCTTACCTTTGAAGCGTTTTCTTGTTGAAATTGTTCTCTGAAATTTTTTCTTTGTTTTGTAGGTGGAGGTCAGTGTATGGTGTTTGTTTTTGAAAGTAGATCAAGCTTGGTGGTGGTTATAGAGTTTCAATTTGCATAGATGAAGACTTGTTGATGAAGACGGTGAAATGAAAAGACGTTTCGGAGAGATGGTCTAATGAAGTCGAGTGCTTGAAGTTAAGTTACGGTTTTCGAGATGGTAAAATGTTCGGGCTTTTTTATAAAATTGGGCTGGGGTTGTTTTGGGTTTTTTTTGAGTTTTTTTTTTTTTTTTCTGTTGGGCTTGATCAGTGGCAGTCCTATAATTTATAGGAACTTCAACACCAATTTCTTATATACAAATGAATTTTGGGTGTGTTTCTAAAGTGCATTCTATATGGAGTTTTTTTATTTATAAATTCAGCCCATATTTTGGGTATATTAGTGAAGCTCCCAATAAACTAATGGTGGGCTATGCAACAAAGTGGAGAAATTGTTTATTCAAGGCATGTTGCAGTCGGTTGCAACAGTAGTAGCTCTAACCTCCTATAAAAAGAGATGAAACCTTTGTCCAAAAACACACCGAGCCTTACATTTCTCTTGAGCTATCTTTTCCTTCCTCCAATTCTCCTAGTTCTAGTTATAAATTTTCTGTTTTAGTTTTTATGGGAACTAACTCCCTAGCTAAGGCTAGGGAGAAAGCTTTTAATATGAGGGTAATTTTTATTAGTTTGATCCAAACTTAAGCTTTAATGTTAATTTGTAGTTTTTGTTCAAATGGATAGTTTACTTTTTAATTAATTGATGAATGTTTGATAATCTATTTCATGGATTCAATCATGGTTTTTCCATTGTATAGTAAAAACTTTCATGCTTTTAAAAGAGAAGAGAATTACTAAATATTAATAGAATTTCAATGAAGATTATTTTTTGATAGTTTGTTGCCAATGGTACAAGTTATGCTTAGAATACTTCTAAAGGAAATTAAAAAGAGCTTTAATTATTTTGAACAACTACAATGGAAAATATTTTGTGGAACAAATTAATAAGAATTGCCTGCTTATGTTAAAAGTGGAACCCCAATGCCTTAGTGTTTTAATCAATTGAATTTTCTTTAAATCAAATCTCATTTAAATCTACTTCTCAATCATAATTGTTCTTTTTCAGCTATGTTATTTTCTTTACATCGCTCTCTGTGGATATGACATTCGGACTTTCGAGCTACACTGCTATATGACACCTCCCCTTGGGTTTTGCAAGCGGTCAATCAATGTGCAACTTTCTCTTTTCTGCACGAAAACTAAAATAAGAAAGAAAAAAAAAAAAAAAAAAAGGGAGCCGATTTTCTCACTCCCTTTTACTTTTTAATACTTTTTAATTAATTTTGTTCTTTTTATTCTTTATCTTTCCTATTCTACCCTTACCCTACAATTCTCTTTAATAAACATGTATCACTTACTAAAATTATGAAAGAATTAAAATCTGAGAATTATGCATACCTTGCTCTCTGCATATCTTAGCTCCTAATGACAGTTTGGTTAGTAGCATTCTTTGGTTCTTATACCATATTTATATATTAGCCCAAAAAAATTATTATCTATTAACTATAGTCTATAACAAAGATAAATAGTACTCACATACCTGGTAAAAAAAACTAAGAATTTCGCATACAAATACTCTCATTTCTATCCATTTTCCATATATATATATAATTTTATTTTATTTTGGTTTTATTTTTTGTTAACTTTTCTTAATTTTAGTTATCAAAACCTTAATATAGGGTAAGGGTAGAATAGGAAAGAGAAATAACAAAAAAGAACAATATTGATTAAAAAAATATTTTTTTTTAAAACAAAAGGGAGTGTAAGTGGGGAAAAAGAGAGTGGAGAAATCACCACCCAAAAAGAAATTAAGTAAACAAAAGAGCTCGATAAACTTATGCACAGCCCCCAAAATCTTCTCCCAAGTTATCTTCAATCCATAAAGTCATCAAAAAACCATTTATTTTCACATCGAACCCCGGGTGCCTCCATTTCCATTCTCAAATTTGCAGACAAGGTTACTATAGATCCAATGTTGTTGATTTGGGGCTCATTTCAGATACATTGGTTGAATAGTCGTGGCGGCCAACATGCGGCCCTCTAAGAGCATGTCCAGAGCAGGAGGCCTGCCGGGCAACAGGCCCCCCCACGCCAAGTTTGGACCTCCAGCGCTACCAATCCAGCCCGGGCAAGCCCAAGGGCAAATTCTACTTGGGTTCAAGCCCGAAGGCGGTGACGTCAGCGAGTGAAAAAAATTGAAAAAAATACCAAAAAATTATGGATGTTTTCCCTATAAATACATAACAATTTTATTCACTTTCCACACCAAATCCTCATACAAACTCTTCTCCTTCTAATATTTGTAAATTATAATCTTTTTTTTTTCCTGCATTTGTAAATTGTGTATATTTTCTTAAATATTTATTTTTTTCTTGCATTTCTAAATTGTCGCATATTCTTTTTTTTTTTTTTTTCTTTCTCTTGCCCTAGCCTTTTGTGGTGGAACCAAAAAAGACAAGGATGTGAATAGTGGCAGCCCTTCCTTTACCTTTGCCTTAGCCTTAGCCTTAGCCTTAGCCTTAGCCTTTTGGAGTGGACATGCTCTAATTGTTTGTCCACAGATGAGCTTACAGTCACAGAAACAACAAATGTAATATGCTTTCAGAAAGAAAAAAAAACATACGGTGCCATGAAAACAATATGCTTCATTATTCTGAAATTTTCTACCATCGTTTATATATGAGAGATTTAAATAAAACCTACCCAATTGTATGGAGGTGAAGTGCCGACTAAATTGTTTCTGTATTGGAAGTTTCAAAGAAGTCATCCTTCCTGTGAAATTTCCTTTCCCTAATCACCACTTGGAATTCAAAAGATAAAAAACACCATCCAACCGAAACTCAGCCCTAATCTTAAAGAACAATAACAAAGCATTACAGTTGCTTCACTACTGCATATATATCATTAACATGAAAAAAGATCAGGCAGACAATTTGAATTTGTTAGCGTTTGACAATGTGAAACATCAAATGCAGACCCGAAACATGAAACAAAAGAAAAGGTTTAGCATTTGAATTCAAAGAAGAGTGTTTCTTTTTATTTTAGGCACTAATGCAACATAAGTAACTTCTATTCGTATCAATGTAGCAACCATGTTTAGTCCTATTTAGTGCATTAACAAGTTAGTGCCTGTTCATTCAGAATGTATCAAACAATATACATCATTAACTGAATAAATTATCGAAATAAAATATTTCAATTATCATTTACATATTAAAGATTTTAATAAAATTTCCCCAACAGAAAGGTTTTACGTAAGCAAGACGGCTTATGATGGCAGTTGAAAAATTAACTAAATTGTTTCTGCATCGTAAGATGCAGAGAAGTAATCCCTCCCAATTAATTACCCTTTTCCTAATTGCAACTTGAATGAAAGATATCAACAATGACCATCCAACCTGAATATAACAAAGCTGATGCAGGATGTGTAGGACCTAAATTTATTAGTTTCCTAGATACTCTAGTTTTCCAAATTCTAGTAGGATTTCTACTTTTCCAGATTTCCAGATTTCCAGATTTCTAGTTTTAAGTTACCTAAACTCTCTAATTCCTTCCCCTTTCCCTTCGTCTCTTCGATCCCTAATTCTTCTCCTCGATCTCTTATTTCTTCTCTGTTCTATTGCTAAGTATTTTCTCTAAAACCTACGGGCCGTTCTACATCAAAAGCACTATTAACTTGCAGAGTGTGTGTGTGTGTGTGTGTGTGTGTGTGAGAGAGAGAGAGAGAGAGAGAGAGAGAGAGAGAGAGAGAAACCTAACGCCTGATTTATAATTTGTGGTTCGTGCTGGGCGGGAAAAGAAAAGAAGACGATAAAAGAACTAGTCCGCTATAACAGTGAAAATATGATAAAAGAACTAGTATACACATGTAAGAAACAGATCATGGAACAACAAATTATGCCTACAAACTACTTCTACAAAAAAAACATAGAACAAAATTTTTCAAAATCATGTGGTTGCAGCAGCTCCATTGACCACATAATCAAGGGGATGAGCCTAAATTGTAGGGGATGTGATGTATGAAACCTTCCCGTTTCAATTTTCTCATTGTAAGAAATAACAAAAAACTTCAAACAGTTAAAATGTTGGAAGTCACTCCTTTCACATATGTTTAGACAGCCAAGTGAAAGGACAAAAAGCTAGTTCTACACCAATTGACTCAATGTCCAGGGCCAATTAAAACCTTTTTTCTGCAAATTACATATTTGCATTACATTCAGGTAAGGGGAGGATCCATAAAGAATTCAAGATTACAGTCTTCATTTTACAAAATGACGACTTGTTCGTTAGGAATCATCCATCAATTCAACAGTTACATACTCATAAACACAAGCAAAGACACAGGGTGACCCTTGAAAGGCAACCTCACAATCAAATCATAACTGTGCTTCTCTTGAGTCTTGACCACAAAAACCATGTGAAAATCTAAATTTAAGATGTGATCAAATTCCCTACTCTCAGAAACATACTATGCCAGATCAAAACAAACTTCAAAAACCCTGTTACCAATTCCATTTCTCAACTCACCTTTTTCAGTGTTACTCATAATGTTATTATTCCTCATATGGTATTTTCATTCTCATTTTTTAAAACTGAAAAATAAAAAGAGGTTCCATAAATGATCATGACCCACAATTGGTACATGTCACAAATGAGATAGAAACCCAATTGAACAAAACATGAAAAATTGCATCTTAACATGGAAATTAAAAGAAGTTTATATAAATGAACCAAGACATACAATTTGTTTAAAGATCAAAAAGCAGACCACATATCTCAGTTTCAGCTACAGGCATTATTTGAAACCAGCATATCAAACACAGGAATCAACAAAAACATATGAAAGAAGCACATGATTTTTTTTAAATGCATATTTCTTTGATACAAACAGCGATATAATATATGACCACCCAAAGAAAGAAAAAATGAATTGCAGTGTACCAAACCCAAAAGCTAAAGCAACAATTACGAAGATAGATACAGAGATAAAAGTCTAACAGTATAGAACAGTGAAAGAGAACTTGGAAGTGAGTGAATTACATGCAGAAATGCAGCCTTTCTTCAACTTGCACAGAGAGAGAGAGAGAGAGAGAGAGAGAGAGAGAGAGAGAGAGAGAGAGAGAGAGAGAGAGAGAGAGAGAAACCTAACGCCTGATTCATTTGCATATTTCTGGAATGTATATAAGCCTAGTAAACTAGAAGCAGTTGGTCAAACTTTCCATCAAAGAATTTAATTTGTTAGGATTTAGTGATGTAAAACATCAAACTAAAATTCAAAAGGCAAAACAAAAGAAACAGTTTTAACATTTGAATTCAGAACAGATTATTTCTTGTTACTTTAGGCACCAATAAAACAGTAACTTCTATTCAATCCTTTTTAATGCATTCAGAAAGTCTCAATACAATATGCATCATTAGTCAAGAATTAGGATGGGAATTGAAGTGCCAACTAAAGTGTTTCTGCATCGGAAGATGCAGAGAAGTAATCCCTTCCAAAGAATTACCCTTTCCCAAATCGCAACTTGAATGAAAGATATCAACAATGACCACCAACCTGAAACTCTGCCATACTTAGTTCTGAAACCACAATAGCGTAGCACTATCAATTGCTTCATTACTGCATAAATATCATTAACATGAAAAAGAACATGTATCCTATATAAATTCATATTTGTTCCAGACAGCATCCAAGCCTACATGATTATCCATATATAACAAAAATTCACGTTGATGCGTATTTATGAAACAACTCTTCACTAGAGATACTCAAAGCTTAAAAACTTCAGGAAGGCGTATAAACTCACTGGTTATTGGATTGCGCACAACAACAGGTCATTGATGAATGGTTTGGAATAACTTATTTTTTCTTTTCCTAAGAATAGTATGTGCATTCTGAGTCCTAATAAAGTCACACCAACAAATATTCCATGGTGCAATTCTATCTCTCTCCAACAATTCCGATTCTCATCATAAACTAATGAATATGTAGCCTAATACACTATGAGAAGCATCAACATATGTCTGTGTGCAAGTGTGTGTCTAGTAGAGAGATTCCTGCATCTGACTGATAACAGGTGCAAACAAATTATGCAGAGACTATAAAAAGAGAACTAGTATACAAATAAGAATTAGTCCCCTGTAGCAGTGACTCTACAAAAAAAGAACTAGTATACAAATAAGAAACGGATCATGGAACAATAAATTATGCCTGCAAACTACTTCTACATAAACATTGCACAAAAAATGTTTAAATCTTGTGGTTGCAGCAGCTCCATTTACAACATAATCAAGGCGATGAGCCTAAATTGTCAATGATGTGATGCATGAAACCTTGCCCAGCAATTGAGTGAAACTGAAACCTCCGTTCTAATAAGGGAAGAAGCGCAACCTAATTGTTAAGAGCAGGGGATTTGAGAAAAAAAGTTGTACATAGTTCTGGCATTTATCCATAACTACAATTTAAAATCCATTCCATTACAGGAACTTCCACCACAACAAATGAATGAACTCAGAGTTATATCTTACGTGGACACAATTTATAAAAATTTGTCTGAGTGGACACAATTGTTTAGATGTTTTTTGTTTCCTGTTTCAATTTTCTCATTGTTTGAACGAATGCCATGCCGTAGTCTTATGACAGCAACGCAAGGAATAATAGAAAACTCCAAACAGTTAAAATGTTGGAAGTCACTCTTTTTTCACATCTGTTCAAACTGCTATTCTCTGGATCTGTGAAAGGAACAGATATATTCATTCATGCCCTAGTCTAAAGAAACAATGATAAAGACCCAACAAAAAATGAGAATTCCAGTGTACCAAATTATCAAAACGGAGAACTAAAACAACAATTGAAAGAAGATACAGAGATTAAAGCCTAACAGCACAAAACAGTGAAAGAGGACTTGGAAGTGAGAGAATTACCTGCAGAAATGTGGCCCTACTTCAACTTTCAGAGAGAGAGAGAGAGAGACCAAACTTGCCAATATAGTCAGAAAATGTACATCAATGAAACAGCAAGACCAAACTGAAAAGGAAATAAAGATCAAAGTGGCATGTTTGTATTACTGGCTCTACATTAGGTACAAAAAATCAATAGAATAATGTATTACAATTAATGGTTCATGAAAAAGGCTTTCATAAAATACAATTGAGTTTCATATGTAAACAATAAAGCTAAGCTAAGCTGCACCCATTATAGCAAAAGTTGATGGTTTTGGGCTTGGAACCACATGCCTTGACATGAGCTTCAGAGGAAGAATCTCCTGCTCAGAAAAACCAACATTTTCTTGAGCCATCTCCTCTGCATCTTCAGACTTCCAACTTCCAAGGGGTATGAAGCTAGGACAATCCGGAACAGAGGAAGCCACTGCAGAAGACACTTGCTTAATTGGTTTAACCTCTTCAACCCCATTATCCAGTTTAGTCACAAATGGGTGGTTCAAGAGCATAGCAGCAGTAAACCTCTCTGAAGTGTTCCACATAAAGCAACATTGCAAGAAATCTTTAGCCTCTTTTGATAACCAACCAGGAATGGCAGGAATTCTTGAAACAAGCAGGGCAGTTAACAGGTCCCGAACGTCAAATACGGCGCCAGGTGTGAAATCCCATGGATGCCTCCCAGTTAACATTTGCAACACAACACAACCTAACGCCCAAATATCAGAAGGCTGCTGTTGAATTCCATAAACCACAGCTTCTGGAGACAAATACATTGGTGTGCCTCCAAATGAAGGCTTCTCCCACTTCTGATTTGCCTTCTTTGTGAGCCCCAAGTCTCCGATTTTTGGCACAAAACAAGCACCACCAGAGGAACCAGCGGCATCAGACACAAGCAGAATATTCTCAGGCTTGAGATCACAATGCACAAAACCCCTTTCGTGGATGTACTTAATCCCTTTCAAAATCGACTCTATATACTTTCTGACTTGGAATTCACGCAACCCAAAACCCCTTGATTTCTCAATCAAATCCGCCATTGTTCCTCCATCCGCGTACTCCAAGAACACATTGAATAAATGACGGCCATCAGCGCCAATCGTCTCATCCTCTCCATAGCAGTTGATAACAAAAGGGCAGTGACGAAAAATGTAAAGAAGAATATCTTCCCCCATCAGATCATGCGCCTGAGAGGCCAATGTCGATTTCACGGCCACAATCCTCGGCACACCCTTCAAACACAACCTGGGTTTTTTCACGAAACCCAAATAAACCGACCCGAATCCGCCTTGGCCGAGCATCGGCCCTCGAACCCACTCGCAGCCACTTAGTGTAACTGTCAAGTAATGATCTGCATCATCTGCAGAATCGTCTACAACTATTATCTCATCATGGGTTGCTCTTTTTCTCTTGAGACCCGCCATTGCTTTTGTACACTTCGTTCAAAAGTGAAGAACAAAGCTTTTTCCGAAGATACAAAGATTCTGGGTTGTAGAAGAAGAGCAGAACTTGTGGGCTAACAAAAACAAAAGAGACGACGGAGAACAAGAGCAGAACTTGCGGGTTGTAGAAGAAGCAGTGGAAGCAGATCGCAGAGCGATTGATGAACGAACAAGTCGATGATGATGATGATGATGATGATGATGATATGAAGAAGAGAGTTGGAATTGAAAGAAACCCTTTAGGCTTTACGAAAGATCTGCGTATTCTTGACGCTGTTGGGGTTTTTCGAAATCCAACTTTCTCTTTCCTAGTTGCGTTGGGAAATTGGGTATATATAACTTTCCAACGGTCATTTTTTTCTTTTCGCCGCGGCCATTTAGTGCGCTCTAATTAATAATCGAATAAAATATATTATTTTTCTCTTTTTTGAAGTCAAATTTGAAATAGCCTCGTAAATCTGCACCTGTGAACTTATTTGTAATTTAAATTTTTTAGATTTTGTCGCGGACAAAATCTTGGAGACGAGGTTAAAAAAAAATAATTGTCATTTTATTCCATGTCTTTTTTTTATATTATATTTCTTGTATTTTTAATTTTATTTTTTTAATAGATTATTCAAGACAAAATAAAAAAGAGGAAAACCATTACACATGACTCCTCAAGTGAATAATGCCCCCAGTTGGTTCCAATGATGCATTCTATGTTAGAAATAAAGGCACTATTACTTTCTCTGAAGGAAAATACTCCCCCACATCATGATCCAGTGGAACCGCCTCCGCCAATGATTGCATCGTCCTTGTACTCGATTGTATCATACTATGAGGACCGAGAGTATATCAATTGTATGATGAGTGAGATGTGAATTTTATAATAAATATGGACACGTAGCAATTGAAAATCTTATCCGAAAATTTAATCTTAAATTTTTTTGAAAATCTTATCTGGAAATTTTATCTGAAATTTGAGATGAAAATTTTATAATAAATAATCACGTGGCAACCGAAAATTTTATCCAAAAATCTTATCAAAATTAATGGTTTAAATATAAAAAATAGAAAATAAATTAAAGTAAATAGTAATTGCCCTTGCCCTTTGGGGTTGAAACAAAAAAAGCAATGGCTACCATTATTCACGTGAACAGTGACAAACCTTGCCTTTCCTTTGCCCTTTGGGGTGAAGATGCTCTTAGACTTCGACAACCCAGCTCTCTCTCTCTCTCTCTCTCTCTCTCTCTCTCTCTCTCTCTCTCTCTCTCTCTCTCTCTCTCTCTCTCTCTCTCTCTCTCTCTCTCTCTCTCTCTCTCTCTCTCTCTCTCTCTCTCTCTCTCTCTCTCTCTCTCTCACACACACACACACACAGATAGCTTTTAGACCCACCCCTTCCCTCTTGTTAGTAAGAGGTGGGCATGATCTGGTTCTGCCTAGTTCTCACCTAAAACCGAAATATAAATCAGTATTATTCATCTAGTGTGGTATGGTCTATTTATTGACTAAAATGACTAGGAGAACCGGACTTGGTTCTATGGAATTGCAATTAATATTGTATCCAATTATATTGAGATTTTTCCACATTAATTTATAATTTTTTTATAAAATTATTTGGATATGATTTATTTAATTATTTATTTAGATGAGGTAGTAAATTTTCCTTAAATTGTAAAAGATTATAGGCTCGAGCGAACAAATATGGCCTCATAAAAACCTTACCCAAGAAATTATTTGGATACGCTATTGGAATTGACATGTCTTCCAATTAAGTTACACACTCGAGCGAACAAATGTGTTCTAATGGATACCGTATCCACTATGCAATTAATACCATATCCATTATTGAGTTTTTTCCACATCAATTTATAAAGTTTATAGAAGTATTTGGATACGCTTTCATCCTATTGAAAAGTTGTACATATTAAAAAAAGTAAATTGTTGTAGATCTCCTCAAATTAGGACCCTAATCGAACTTAACTCCATGAACTAAAAAGTTAGCCAATTTAACGCCTTTCGTTAAATTTTATCACATTTCATCTAAAATTGCATCATTAGTGGCATGCGAGACACATGTGCAATATAATTGGAGAGCAATATAGTTCTTCTAACCCATTTTCCTCCCACTATTCATCTTCCCTAATAGTTGAGGCCAAATCAAAAACAGCGGAGCCCTAAATTCACAAATTCCATCATTACAGACAATTGTTATGACATACCCTCCCATTGCATACAGTTGAGAATGAGGAGAAGAAGATGAAGTGGTTAGAAGATGCGAAGGAACATGCCTCGAGCAAATGGTTCAGCTGAGTCCAACTTCAAATAGCTGGAGCAAGAGGTTCTCCGTGTGTTCTAGAGATAAGGTGCCTTCAGTCCAATCCATAGTCTAAAATATTGATAATATCAACAAAATATCGAGGATATTATCGTTTTTTTTTAGTCACGGATTCGGTACGTATCCATACACATATCATATAAATATCGACAATATCGATGATAATATAGGAGAATATCGATATCGATAATTTCGCTCACACTTCAGCAATATTTTGTCAAAATATCGCTATAATATCAAAAAATATCAATGCAATGGAAAAAATGAAAAAAAAAAAAAAAACACACACACACACACACAAAGCACACATGCAAAGGGGATTCAAACCCCTGCCATTTCACTCCTCCAATGCCTTAACCACCACGTTGCTTAAGTTTTTGTGATAATATGCTAAAATATGTATACTTTACTTGTTTTGTTTTGAACTATTTTTGCAAAAATTAGATTTTCACATGAGAATGTGAGTCTTTGACCTTTCCTTTTTGGGATCAAATCGAGCGGCTTATGGAAAGAATCTGAGACTCAATCTTCAAATGATTTTGCTTATGGACAACGTCAACTAATCTCGGATCCATATGGGTGACATGTTAACAATTACATGCAAAACTATTTGGGGATTTATCATTTGATGACTACTCTTCATACTACACTTACTCTACACATAGAGATGATGAAGATAGTGAAAAATTTGAACCTCATATGAACTCTATGTGGTACTAAATCACTCATGTATCTTTCGATGCAATGTATAAAGTGTAAAATATTATAGTAAATCATTATATATAAATGATTATGGTGTGTTTAATCTTCTTTCATTAATTACTACATATTTTCTATACTAACAGTGTTCTTCAGCTTGGTGTATAATCAACTTAAATCAGTTAAACCCATCATGTAATGCATTTTCTTCCAATTTTTTGTGATAAACTAATAGATAATTGACTAAATAAACATCCTCCAAAGTTTCAATAAAAATTTCCAAGTTTTTCTTACAATTTCCGTGGTTTTTATTCAATTTTTATCTATATTGGTAATATCTTGATATTTCCATCGAAATTTCTGTGTTTTTGAGCTACCGATATTTCTGATACCATCGATATTTTAGACTTTGGTCTGATTTGACATAAATTATCCCCATCATTTGTTACCAAGTTAACCGAGCCTAGTCCTGGTGCAAAATTTGTATTTACACGTCTATCAATGGTTGTTAAAAGCCCAATGCTCCACAATGACATTTTTAGTTTCAATTTTTTTTTTGGACAGAAACATTTTATAAAATTTGTAAGGCCATCTCCAACTGATAAGGCTAAACCTAAAATATCCCAAATTATAGTCCAAAATCTCTCCCAACCCAGGAAAATGAAGGGACCAAAATTTGGGAAAACCCAAACTTGGACCCAAATAGCAGTCCAAGTATTTCCTGGACCCAAAACTATTCATGGAGCCCACCTGCATCTGAAGCAACCCCAATGTACAAAGAATCTGACGTGGGCCCTAGCTCTTGCTGTGCTGCTGCTTTTTGGTAGCTTGTTACACCACATGTCAAGCTGCTGTGAAGTTGCCTTTGGAATCCAACGGCAACAATTCAATTTGTTTTTTTTAAATTCTAAATGTAACTTAAATCAACGATCTAGATTAAATCTAAACTATTTTATTGGTAAAAAAAAAATGATCCAACAGCTGAAATTTAAATCCAAGGGTCAAAATAATATTTTAAATTAATCTAGATCAGATCCACCCTCAAAACTCACTCCAAACTCTATAAATACTCATCCATTTCTCAAATAATCTACCAAAAATATTTTATCTATTTGTTAATTTATTTTTCCTTTGTCAATCTCATCAATCTCCTTTCAATCTTGTTGAAGATGTCCACAAAATCTCAAAGAGGTGTGAATTGGAGGCTCGAAGAAGATGAGGCATTGTGTAATGGGTGGGTTTCTGTCAGTGAAGATAAGGCTATTGGCACCAATCAAGCAAGTGACACATTTTGGAAGTGTGTATATCAAAAGTTTCTGGAAAATGATCCGGGCATTAGTGGACCCGAGCGACAAACATATCAAGTCATTGCTTCTCGGTTCAAGACTATCAACCAACAATGTTTTCTTTGGAAGACATGCTTAACTAAGACCAATACGAACCTACAAAGTGGCTCAAATCTATATGATGTGGTAAGTAACCATTCTTATTATATCTTTAAATTTATATTTGTAATTTTATTCAATTCCAAACTTAAGTTTATTTTTTCATGCGTAGGATGTGTATGCAAAACCGATCTTTTTTAATGATAATAAGCCTCCAAATAGGCCTTTCAAGTTGTACCATGCTTGGGAAATCTTAAAAGATTGCCCAAACGGGAACTATATAAATGAGCCTCCCACACAACGCTCTTCTGGAGTTAGTGCAAGTATGGTGAATTTGGATGATGACACAGACGATATCACCATGCCTAGTCCAAGGCCTGAGTGACGAGATAAACAAAAGGATGCAAAAAAAAAAAAAAAGGAAGATGGCTGACCCTTCTCAACAAGCAAGGGATAAGTACTTGAAATCATTGGTTGAGCAAGGTATTACTTTCGAGGAGGATAGGAGAAGAAAGCTCAACATATTGGACAAGTTTGTCCAAGATCAAGTTGATGCTTATGCATATCAGAAGCAATAAAATAAGGAGCCCAAAAACAAAAAATAATGTCCATGGACGTCAAATTTACTCCAAGAAAAAGAAGTATTGGGGGGATAAACAAGATGAAATTATGCAAAACATGCACCTGGTCAACAGTCTACCGTTAATCTTGAAGACAACTCGGGGGACTATTATCCAACCCGATGGTGGTTATTAGTTTATTCCTATTGGGTTTCATGTATGGTGAATTTGAAGTGTTGTGTGCTTTCTTTTAGAATTATGTTGTGTGTTTTCTTTTGGAATAAAATTATATTTGTGGAATTTCAAATTTTTAAGGTCAAATTGTTCAAAAAATTTAATTATGAAGTCATTTAAAAGATTGAATGAAGAAAAGTTATCCAGAAAAAAAAAATTAAACTTAAACCATTCTTAAACAATTTAATAAAGTTGCAGACTTAAAATTTGAGTCCGGAGGGTTGGGAGAAAAAACGATTTGAGTATGGGCAAAACCCAAATAGTTATTTTTTTTAGGGGAAAAATTTAGGTTTAGCCCCAAATGAGTTGGAGAAGGCCTAAGAGCACATCCACAATTTGTAATGGCAAAACACAAGGGGAGGCAAAGGTAGTTACTTTGCAAGTGAATAGTGCATGCCCTAGCAATTTTTTTGATGCATTCTCACCCATTGCGATGGCAACCCAAGGGCAACCACTATTTACATGAGTTATGAAGAGGAAAATTTGTATGAATTTTGGTGTGGGAAGTAAAGACCATGGCTAGGTATTTATAGAAAAAAAATTATGAATTTTTTGGTATTTTTTTCTTTTTTTATTTATTTAAATTTTTATGGTATTTAAATTGGCCGCAGACGTCAACTTGCCCATTCAACAGCCAGGCAAGTCTTGCCTTTGGGCTTATCTAGTTTCATGGGGGCCACTTCTTGCCATGAACATTTTTCCTTAATGAGGGTTGTTTTTGGAGCCTAGGCCCAAAGTGCTCTAAAACAAATGCAACATATCACTAAGGAAACAATAGACAATATTTTTTCCTCGCCATAAGGTATTTTCCTTACTGTTTTACCATAAGGCGTCCTCAAGCAGTCTTAATTTCCAAAGATACAAGAGATAATAACGAGGTGGTATCTACTAGTGTAATTTGTGTCATCTTCTGCCAAGTCAAATCTAGTGCTTGGGGATTCTTTAGGACCTTTAACAAAGCCACACTTTATTTTGGGTGCTGATTTTCTCACTTTTGTTTTGTCCACTTACACTCCCTTTTATTTTTATTTTTTTTAAACTTTTTTCTACAACGTACAAGGGAGTCTAAGAGGACAAAAGATGAGTGAGAAAATCAACTCCCTTTATTTTTTGATAATTTGCCCAAAAGGAATTGACTTGGGGTTTTGAGGGCATCAGAATGAGTAGAAGTGGAGATAGCAACGACCTTGAGGTCTTCCTCCACCTCCACATGTGTGGTGGTGGCGGCGGTGGTAGAATTAGGGTTCGGAGGGGTGCTTATATCGAAGGAAATGACCTTGTCGGGATCGTAGGTAACCTTGTTCAAGGCAAGGCTTGTAGGCGATCTCGATGGTTATCCAACCCATCACTACCCCAACTATCGCTATCAGTGCGCTGGTTATTGCTCCCATTTTCTTCTTCTCCTTCGTCTTCTTTTTACTCTCTTCTGGTTCTTCTTCTTTCTTGATTTTCACTCTCAACTGACGACTTTGTGCTATTTTGGATTTGGGATTTGGGATTTAGTGACAAGTAGCTCTCCATTGAGATTTTTGCTTGCTGTGTTACTTTGCACTAGCGACTCTACCCTCTAATTTCGTTCGACGTGTGCCTCGAGTGACATAATGGACGGAATTTTTGATGAAATGTGATAAAATCTAACAACATGAATAAAATTGGCTATAGTTATTAATTCGCGGACTAAATTGGCTGATTTTTTTAGTTGAAGGGCTTAATTTGTACAAGTGTCATAGTTCACAAGGTAAAACGGCTGAAAATCTTATTTTGTTAAAAAAGGATTAGTTATTGATTTGCCCTTGAAACTCAACTGTAGTCCCACTTTGGCCCCCAAATTTCACTTTGGTATCTCATTTTGCCCCAATTCCATCTATTATGTTTTAGACCCATCAGTTTTGTTATGTGGCATAAAAGGACCCAGCTAATGTCAAAAGACTCCCTATAGGTTTGGGGTAATTCTTAATATGGGTCTCGAGATATCAATTTCATCAATTTACACCCTAATGTTTTCAAACTTGTCCAATTTTATCCTTCTGTTAAATTGACCATTTGGTCAATCTTTAATTGTTGATGTAGCAACAATGGGACCTATCCCAACTAACAGTTTAAGTAGTTTTTTTTACAAATAAATAATTTAAAATTTTAGAAATGTTAGGTTTTTGTGTGGAGCCCACTAACTATTCATTTGGAGACTTCGGGTAAAGTTTGTCCGCAACTTTCCCTTAGTACACATTCAGGTGGGTTGGCTGCCTCTACCCAATCTGCCTATAAATAAGGGATTATCCTGCCCTTGCACATATACGAACTATCAGAGAAACAAGAGAGCCCAGGCAGAGAGACGAGAAAAGAAGAGGAGAAAAAAGAGAAGAAAAAGAGAGCAGAGAGAAATTCTCCAAGAGAGAAACATCAATGAGCCACATATATTGTAAACACTAAAATTGTAGCCCTCTTAAGGAGGCCTTTGAAAAAGTTACTGCTGCTGCTCTCCGAGGACGTAGGCATAGCCGAACCTCGTTAAATGTTGTGTCTCATCTACTTTACGTGCAGCTCAATATTCTTCTCACATAATCCCGTTCATCTTATAACAAGTTATCAACACGAGAAGCTCTCAGGTATAATTTTTTGCACTGCACTATTATTTATACTACTAACCATTGTGTTGATGGAAAGAAGAAAAGCTGTTGAAATTAGTCCAACCTGATTTCCTACTTCCACTAACATATAATAGTATGATGTATATATTATCTACAATCCTGATCTCTTGGACTACAGGGGTCCAAGAGATTTGTAGTCACTCACCGTTGAATGTAAATTCAACGGTTCACTCACTCTTGCACTCCTTTTAAAAAACTTTTTTGAACCGCTAGATGTTACATCTAACGGTGGGTGACCACAATCTCTTGGACCCTTGTGGTCCAAGAGATCGGGGCTGATATTATCTATATGGAAAGCATTTGATTTGGGGGGCAAGTGTGATATCTTACACAAACATCTTTTGTATATAATATTATGGTATGATATCATGGCTTACGTTTTATTTTATTAGGCCCACATCAAGTTTTGTGGTTTATAGTAATATACTATATTATGTATGATAATATATGGTAATATAAGACACACATTAGGTGGTGGTTTTATCCCCATATTTATTTTATTTACTGTATGATGTAGGTGCATTAGTCATACAATTTATTGATTGTATGGTGTAGGTTTATTACTCATATAGCAGTATTTATTTAAAAGTGTAGCGCGAGTTTACCGTCCACACAATTGTCTTTACTTTTATTTAAAAGTATGGAGCATAATTAGTGCCCATACAAGCTCATTTACTTTATTATTGTATGGTGTGGAATTAACCCCCATACAACAGACAATTTACTTTATTGCACATTTACTTTTATTTAAAGTATGATGCAGGATTAACATCCATACATGAGGCAATTTAATTTATGAATTTAGTTTACCGCACATTTAATTTTATTTAAGGTATGGTGCGAGATTAACGTCCATACAACAAGCAATTTAATTTATGAATTTATTTCACCATACATTTACATTTATTTAAAGTATGGTGTAGGTTTATCGTCCATACCAGCAATTTATTTTACGGATTAATTGTGCAGTATGATGAGTTTTTTTTTACAGTACACATATCAGGACTAGAAGTTCCTTGATCCTCATCATACAACTACATCAGGACTTGAAGATCTTTGATGATGATATTGATATAAGAGCTGACAGTCTCTCTAGTACTATACTTGTAAACAATAGATCGGACTTGAAGATCCTTGATTATTGACATGTAAATAAGGGCCTAGAGTTCCTTGATGATGTAACAGTACGGTATTTGTTAATATGACGTACACATAAAAAATAATTGTACTGGCAAATGTACTGTACACATGAATAGATACGTATTCATGAGTTGATGAATAGTGTATACATGAATAGTGACGTATATATGAATATTAACCATCTTGGGTAAATCGTCACTATATACAAAAGGGGACCTCCAGTTCCTTAAACTCATGGATGAGCAATTAAATGAGATGCCAGAAGTTCCTCAAAATATAGACAATTATGTTAGGACTTGAAGTCCCGAAATATGTACAGAAAATTATAAAAATGTCCATACCATGAGAATATGTGATTTTGACAAATGTCCATACCATGAGAATATGTGATTTTGGCCTGAAGTTCAAAATCTAACAGTGTTGAGAACCTAAAGTTCCAACAGTTAAATGGACAACCTTTGAGGTATTATTGCAAATTGTGGTACACCATATATTTCTTTGGCGAAAGAAAATGATGAATTTATTAAAGTTCGATTATGTTATAATCGACACCTCAAGGAAGAAATATATTTTGTGAATTCCAGTTGTTAAGAATACACCGTGAAATGGATAATATCAGGATAAACCTTAAATGATGAATTGAGGCTCCCCACATATTTTGTTATATTACATGATCTGGGGCCGAAAGCTCATGAATCCAAATATATGAGAAAATTCCGAACCTGAAATTTTGGGTATATAGTAGTTAATGCTCGTCACTACTATATTGCAATATTATCATGACTTTCCTCAATTCATATTTCGTACCTATCTAAAAAGGGCAAATAAATTCTGAGGTCGTGTTTAGCCCTGGCCAGAAGTTCCGAACTCATATGCATTGAAATATGTAATTTGAGAGATTTGATGTGGTTATTTGAACCTATGAGGCACAAGGTTCCAAACCGTCATTTTGAAAAGATGTGAAAACCACAGGTGCAAGTTTAAGAATTTGCGCAATTATTATAACAGGAAACGAGCATACAATAGATAGATTTTTCCACCTGCAAGGAAAAGCAGGCTTTACAAAATCTATAAAATTACATTATGTTCTGGAGGCCTTTGAAGGAAGATGACGACGCCTCTTAAGCTTAGCCATGAGCCTCTCGTGGTCTCCCAGAATTCTTTCAATGGAAACCTGCACCATGTCTAGCCTTCTTAGTGTATCAACGGAGTACGAGCTCACCAGTTTCAACAAGGCATTATTTTCTTCTTTAAGTTTCTCAACCTCCTGTTGAGATTCATGAAGCATTCTCTGAAGAGACGAATTTTTAGTGGTCAGCTCCTGAGCCTCATTTCCTCTAGCATGCAAAAGATCAACCATGTTAGAAACATAAGCAGCACTCTGAATGCTAAAAGTCATTGAGTCATCAATAGCCTCTTCATTAGACCTCACTATAATAGCATTTCATCTATTGGAATAAGGAAATTCCTAGCTACCATTACAGCAGTCACATCATTCATCATCATAGAATCACTAACTGTGAGATGACGATTTTGGGATACAAAGGATGGACGCCAGACTTTGGCGTCACGAGTTGTGTTGGGAGCAACATTTAAATCAAGATGGTTTGGGTGAGAAGAAGAGGAAGCCATTCTTAGGAAGGTTTCAAGGAAAGTTTTAAGAGAAGCTAAATTTTCAGAAAATGAAAGGAAGTTGAGTTGAAACGCAGATATTCAATCAGGTCTTGCAGAGGCAATATCTATAGACAAAAATGTGGCATCGTTTCTAGGATCCCAATATTATCTCGGATCCCCATATTCTCTTTTTCTTTCCCAGATTCTAAAACTTCACGCTGCTTCCATTAATGTTTGTCGGCACTTTCGGCGTCTTCAAGTATTGTCTTCGTTAAAGCAGATCTTGCTTTGCGGATTTCACGAAGCTACTTTTTCAAAAGCACCTCGAGAACCTTACGAATTTATGTGGTTAATTCGAGATTCATCGGGCCTAACTATTCCGCTCATTTATGTATAAATGTGATACTAATGAAATTTTCTTTGCAGAATACATCCAGTTTCCTCCATACCTAGTGATGCAATATCCACCTGTTTTTCCTATCAGCGAGCACTCAATATGCTTGAAAAACAAGACTATCTTTGATCATCCATTTAGGAAGCGAGACTATCCCTGATCACGTTTCCGCTACATTAGGGAATTGTAAAGACAACCACATGCTCTAATCTCCTGAAGTTCTTCTAGACTAGAAGAAATGAGAGTTTGTTGTCTGCTCCTACAAGCTTCCTTCCCTGATTGCTTACCTTATCTTGCAATCAATATCTCAATTTTTTGTATCGTATCTTGCAATCAATATCATAATTTTTTGTATCTTTTCTTTCTTTTTATAACTCTCTATTCATAAAGGATTTTATTTCTATAGAACGAGCATTTGAAGAAATAATCCATGTAGTGATCCTAACACTAAGGGTTATTTTGTTGACAGAGAGAAGAATTGTGATTTTTGCTCTTGTAGGTTATAACTAGATCATCAAGGATTACGTTGTTTTTGCTGAGCCGATACAAGCTTGGAAGATATTTGAGCAAAGTCTCTCCCACCTAAGGATGTAAGCGATACTTATGTTATTTCATACTTGTACTCTTATTTTTTTTGTACAACATCCTTGAAGGTAACCAAGTGGAGAGATAAGGCCATTCCAGAAGAACACCATACAAAGGACCATTCCAGAAGAATGACTTGCATTATAGATCGTTCCAGAAGAACGACTTGTATTATGACCATTCCAGAAGAATGGCTTGTATCATTCCGATATGTATCCATGAATTATTAATGCAAATTTTACAGATTGCAAGTTGGATACATTGATAATACACTGCACAGATTAAAGTCCCATAAAAAAGAACATGGGTAAAGCAGTGATTAATATGATGCACGCCTGTTGCGTAGCAAATGATATGGATTCAAGTCCTGAAAGGACAATCCTTTAACATGTCAATATTGATACGGTGCACACCTAATGCGTAGCAAACATGTATGTATTAATCTGTGGCATGCCTGCAGCATGACAGATATATGGGTTCTAAATGTTCCAACTCCCAAAATGGAGATTATCCACGCACTACTGTAAAATAACGCTTCATTGGAGGTTATGATCCACATTCTCACATAATTCATCTTATAAGAGATGTCTGTTTGGAAAGAGACAATAAAAGCCCCCTGAAGTGGCTTGGGTACCCAAAGCAACGAAATGCTTATAATTGATGCATGCGCATGCACATGAGAATGGTAGGGATCATGAATTGATGAATGAAATTTTTTAGTTTTGGAGTAGCTACTCAAATCATCAATGGGTTATGTTGATTGGAATCACGTTCTATTATTAAATGTCGACAATATCATTGGCCAAAATGGAAAGAGGCAATTCCATTCGTGAAAGAATAAACCCATAGTACGAACCCCAAAAGATGTTAATACTAAAAGTTATATTTGGGTGTTCGGAACAAAAGGGAATATACCCACTTTGTATGACACAATGTTTCTGGCATAAACAAGGAATGTTGGGTTTCTCCATATTTACAGATTCAATTGTGCCCCCTTATTGCACATTTATGGAGACCAATAAGTTATTTTTAAGGGTCATTAAATGCACGGAGCATATCACCAGAAGTGATTCCCTAAAGATGTATAAATAGCAAGGTTGAAGCTATATAATGTGTCATAAAGTTTAAATCGCTTAAACAAAGTCCTTGAAAGGTTTGCAATTGCATGAAGTGTGTCCCTGAAGGACATGTGCCTTAAGCACAAAATCTGTACTCAATACTAATATGTATAAAATGCCTCAGTGAGTACATTAATTATGATATGGTTGCAACACATTAAAACTCCTGAAGAGTTCAAGAAATATTTGTCTCAGCCTGAAGATCGAGCGTTATGCCAACCAGATTTTTGCTTATACTAAGAAAGTATTGAAGCATTTTTATGTGGGTTAGTCGTTTGGCACTTAATACTGGACCGGATATTATATGTTTCAGATAGAGCTCAGCTCCATCACCACCACTTTGGGATGATGTGAGGCATATTTGATGCTATCTCTGCAAAACGACATATATGAGCATATTCTTTTCAAATGAACTTACAAATAACCCAAATTTTGTTAAATACGCGGACTCTGAAAATTTCTATGGTCGCTTACTGGAAAAAGTTAGTCATGAAGATTTCAGGGGGAGATTTTTTCAAGGAGAACATCCAACAATATTACAAGATTGACTCAAGGGGAGCGTGCTGTCAATAAAAATCTTCACACACTGTACTCTTTTTCCTTCATCCAGATTTTTATCCCACTGGGTTTTTCCTAGCAAGGTTTTAACGAGGTAGTATTACACGCATGTCAATATACCCAAAATTTTATGTTACAAATGGTTATGTACTTTTTTCCTTCAACTAGGGTTTTTCCCATTGAAACCTAGCAAGGTTTTAATGAAACAACCAATTAAGGGACTTGTGGTCTCCAAGGGGGAGTGTTGTAAAGGTTTTTGTGTGGAGCCCACTAACTATCCATTTGGAGACTTCGGGTAAAGTTTGTCTGCACTTTTCCCTTAGTACACATTTACGTGGGTTGCCTGCCTCTACCCAATCTGCCTATAAATAAGGCATTATCTTGCCTTTGCACATATACCAACTATCAGAGAGAAACAAGAAAGAGCCCTGACAGAGAAAAGAGAAAAGAAGGCATTCTCCAAGAAAGAAAAATCAGTGAGCCACATATATTATAAACACTAAAATTATAGCCCTATTATTTTGCATAGTGGAAAAGTTACTGCTGCTCCTCTTCGAGGACGTAGGCATAGCCGAACCTCGTTAAATATTGTGTCTCATCTACTTTACATGCAGCTCAATATTCTTCTCGCATAATCTCATTCATTTTACAACAAGAAATTAATTATACAACCTAACAAAAACATAAAATTGATAAAATAAAAGCAAACCCTACCTAGCCTCCACTTTCCCCAGCCGCACCAACCCCTACCCACCTCCATATTGACCGTTACCCAATCCCAGCCCCAGCAGGCCCCCAACACCAGCAACAGCCGCCATCTTCTCCATAGGAGCAGCAACGACACCACCACCATCCCTCCCTCCCTCCTAGCCCAGCTCGCTAGTCCTCTCTCATTTCCCTATCCCTTAATTGTAACCACCCATCCACCCCACTACCATCGCCAATAACAGATCTCTACTGTTGATGCGAAAAAGTGGTTCTGCACGTGTTTCGTCAACTTAGTAATTTAGGCCTTCGGTAGATGACTATCCTCGGTAGATGCTCTACAGCAGAAGGGTAAGTACCTACAAAAGGTCACGTTCGGTAAATCCTTGAGTACCGGTGTGGTACCGGCCGAAGGCTCTCCGATGCTTAAGTAAGTACGGATTTAGTAAAGTTTAACCGATAAATCACACGATAGCGTACCGTTAGTTCTGATTCCCCCCTTTTGGGGATATGGGTCTCCTTTTATAGGCCTTGGGAGGTGTGCACTGTGCTCATATTTCCGATGTGGGACACTGGGCATGGATTGTGAGCATGGCATGTGTCTGATGGTGAAAAAGGCCAAGATAGATGGCTTCGGTAGGGAGCATGCCGAAGGGGTCCGTTGATCAGTATCGATTCCCTCCACGTGTTCAGTGATAATAGGCCGTTTATTTTGGTATAAACAGTAGTCCCCCAAGTTCTCTTCCGGAGATCCTTCGGAAGGGAATTTGATTCTCTACGGCAGCTCGGAGGTTATCCTGCCGTTCGGTATGCTCGTTTGGGGGATTGACCTGGGATACGAGGGGTCGCCGATGTCGAGAGGCAAGTGGGCAGAGAGGCGCTTCGCCTTCTGTGCCTGGCGCGCAGTTAATGACGCCATCTGTCGGGCGACACGTGGCGAGCAAAAGCACGCCTGACGGCGCATTGATGAGCCGTTTCGTCTTTCGAGGCTTACCGTTACAGCGCTCTCCCCATAAATAGAGGTCGCTCCGAATGAAAGGTTCACTTTGCAATTGTGAGAGTGCGAGAGTTCTTTGAGTAGGCAATTTTCGAAGTGTGCGAACGGTAATCCAGGCGATTTTCGAAGTGTGCGAACGGTAATCCAGGCGATTTTCGAAGTGTGCGAACGGCAACCCAGGCGACTTCCACAGCTCTCAAGGTAAGATACCGTTCGGTACCCACCTAAAATTTCTTTTTTATTATACGTCTGTCCATGGCATAGGCTAGCCGATCGTTAAGTAGGATCTTCCTTCGGTAGTCTAGCGGCCATAGGTAGAGATGTAGGTATCGGTAGGATAGCGCAGCATGAACCTTAGTTTCCCTTTTCTTTGTTTTGTAGATGTCTGATAGTGAATCGACGTTCGGCAATGAGCCCAACGCGTTCGATGGGGAATTGTCATCGGGATGGGATACGTCCAGCGGGGCTGCGAGCCTCGCCGCCGAGGATGGAGGTGACACCGATGCTGAATTATTCGGTGAGGAAGGGGACTCCGTTCCCACCCATGGCATCGGCAAGGGGCTCATGACAGGGCACCCGCTACCCTTGGCCGCGGTGTACAAGGACTGTACCCGTGTCGGGTCGTTCGAGCACCAACCCGAGGCCTCTACCTCCGGTCGAAGCGTGGATATCACCGGTCCCTCCCGCCCGAGGGTAACCATTGTCCACCGAGGGCCACCTAGGATACCGGTGGGTATGCCACAGAGGGCTCTGTTCGGTGTCGATTACCTGGAGCCCAATAAGATCACCGAACGGGAGTTGGAGAGGATCAGGGCCGAATACCTCATCCCTGATTCGGTAAGGATGAGGATTCCGAGCCCGGTTGAGTCCCTCAGTGACCAAGCGAACGGCGAGGTGACCTTCTTCACCGATGTCCTAGTGCAAGGGGTTCGGCTGCCGTTACAACCCGCCGTGCAGAGGATCCTTGCACAGATCGGGTACACCCCGGGCCAATACAAGCCTAACTTCTGGGTGGCCCTGATGGGGGTGATTGCGACATTCGGGATTGCCGAGGAAGGGGAGCCTACCTACGAGCAATTCTCGTATCTTTACAGCGTCACCAAGTCCAAGAGCGCCGATCATGGCGGCTGGGTTCAGGCAAACTGCCTGAAGGCCTCCGAGCGGGGGCATTTCGTTAGTTCGGTGCCGACCTCTCAGAAGTCATGGAGGAATCAGCGGGTGTTGCTCTCCGGCGATTGGGAATCGCCATCGGGAACAACCCCTAGCTTTCGAGTCCCCACGACTTTCCAGACTGCCGGTAGGTTTTCAAATTACCGATCGGTAGGCTGACTCCTTATTTCTTTTTCTGGGTGTGATTAATTTCTCTCTTTTTGACAGGCAAACTCAAGCAGCCGAGCCCCAGGCCGAGCGAGATCCGGCAGCTTGACAGAGTGAAGCTGCGAGTACCCGCTGCCGAGCGAGTCTATCCTCGCTTTCTCTTCACCGGCAATCTTATCAAAGCCGGCCTCGTCGACCCTGCCGAGAGTACGTAGACTTCTCTTCCTCTTTTTTTTTGTGTGTGTATTGTTTTGGCTCACTGAACTGACTGTCCCCTTTTGATCAGTGATGGACGCCAGGAAGGCTGCCGAGGCAAAAAAGATGAACGAGTCCTCCAGGAGGCGCCTGATGATGGGCCTGGAGGGCAAAAAGAAACGAAAGCAGCCCGAGGCAGCTGCCGTTCGGCAGTCAGTGCCAGACCCGGAGGATCAGACCCTCTCGGATCGCCTTCGGCAGCTCGATGCCGGTGCCGTTCTGAGGCGCACCGCTGATGAAGCCGTTGCGCCGAGGCCTCGGGACGCCGAGGTTGCCACCTCCAAGGCCGCCGACAAGCGTCCGGAGACGGTCGATCTTGAGGCCGAGCCGGCCCCCAAGCGCCCCCGCCAGCCGGAAGTTCCCAGGGCCGTTCTTGCAGCGGAGGACGAGGACGGTCCTTCCGAGGCCATCTCCATCGCCTGCCCGGCGAAAACCGTCCAGTTCGTCAACCACATGATCCTCGGCTCTCAGATGGAGCTGCCGAAGGTTGACGAACTGCCGAAGAAATTCCTTCGGGAGGAAGCTGGACGCGCCTTCCGGCTTCAGGCCGTGGTAAGAGATTTTTTTTTTTTTACTGTATTTTATGCCTCTGACCTTCGGTATTTTGTGCAGGCATCCATGGATATGTGGCTCTGCGTTAAGCGGGCCATCACTGCTGCCGAGCGCGCCAAGAAGGCGTACGAGGACGGCAGGTCCAAGGTTGCCGAGGCTGGCAAAGCACTCCAGGAGCACGCCCTCCTTGTCAAGCAGAAGGATTTCGCCGAACGGCAGGTGGAAGAGATGAAGGGGCTCCTGGAGGCTGCGCTCGAGGCAACGAAGGATGTCGAGGCCTCCAAAGACGCGGTGCAGGCGGCTTTGGAGGAATCGGAGCGGGCGAAAGCAGCGGCGCAGACGGCCCTAGAGGAATCGGAACGGGCCAAGGCCGCAGAGATTGAGGCTGCGGTTCAGTCGGCTATCCAGGGATACCGTTCGTCTTCCGAGTTCTCTATCCTTCTGGATAAGGAAGTGGGCTCGGAGATGGCGGACCTGTTGTACCGATTCAAGCGGTACAACCCTGGGCAGAAACTGAATCTAAACTTCATTGCCGACCCTCCTCCTCTATCAGAAGGTATTACCGAAGAAATGATCGAAGATTACGAGGGGGAGGACGCCGCCGAAGGCTCTGGGTCCGCCGAGGCTGCTGCTGGCGACGAAGCTTGAAGGCTGCCTCTGATTTCCTTGTAATAATTAGATTTTCTTTAGTTTTGTATTTGCCGAACACATTGATGCCGAGGGCATCTTTAAATTAAATGCATATATTTTTCTCTACTTTTGTCTGTTCGATTTGATTATATTCAATTGCCGATTTCTTTATTGCCGTATAGGATTTATAACGTTTAAAGGCCACTCCGAAATTGACAAGTTCTGACAGGATCTGTAGGGTAAATAATTTCGAAAATATGTATTGCCGTAGGCTAATAAAGATGCCGTAGAACGTTATCGTGCCTATATTGGCCGCCGTAGGCTAGTAGAGATTATAACAAGAGTTTCTGAAGTAGTAGTGCCGAAGGCTTTCCATTAATTTCTGCCAAAAGGCGTTTACAATCTTGTCCTACCGTAGGCTAGGTTATAAATTGTCCTGCCGTAGGCTAGGTCACTTGAAGTAATACTTGAGATGTTCTACATTCCATGGATGACCGAGGGTCTTGCCGTTGGTATCTCTTAGGCGGTAGGTCCCCGATCGAAGGATACCGATGATCTCATAAGGTCCTTCCCAGGAAGGTCCGAGGTTCCTTCCGTGGCGTCCTTAGTTGCTAGGGATACTTTCCTCATGACCCAGTCACCGATTCGGAATGAGCGGTGTCTGACTCTATAGTCATAATACCGAGAGACACGTTGCTTGTAGGCCTCGTTCCGAAGGTTGGCATGTGCTCGGCGCTCTTCAAGAAGATCGAGGTTTAGAGAAAGTGCTTCTTCATTTGGATTCGGTGCGAAGGTTTCCGTTCGGTAGGAAGGTTCGCCAATCTCTACCGGCGCAACGGCTTCCGAACCGAAAGCCAAAGAGAATGGGGTCTCTCCTGTGGACGTTCGGTAGGAGGTCCGAATGGCCCAGAGCGCTTCGGGAAGCTTCTCTGGCCAGACTCCTTTGGCTTTGTCCAGCTGCCGTTTCAGCAGTTTCTTGATGATCTTGTTTATTGCCTCTACTTGGCCGTTTGACTGGGGATGTGCTGGTGATGCAAAAAACAAGTTGATTTTCAGGCGGGTGCAAAATTGCCTGAAGACCTCCGAATTGAACTGCCTGCCGTTGTCGGTAATGATTGCATACGGGATGCCGAACCGGCAACAAATATGAGTCCAAACGAAGTCTTCCACTCTTGCTGCCGTTATGGTTGCCAGAGGCTCGGCCTCGACCCATTTGGTGAAGTAGTCAACGGCAACCACCGCGTATTTCACCTGGCCTTTGCCCTGCGGCATTGGACCGATCAGATCCAGTCCCCATTGTGCGAAAGGCCAAGGGCTCACAATCGGCGTCAATGGTTCGGCAGGGATGTGCGGTATGGAGCCAAAACGCTGGCATTTATCACACTTTTTCACCAGCGAGATAGCGTCCTGGTGCATGGTCGGCCAAAAGTACCCTTGCCGAAAGGTTTTGTTGGCGAGTGATCGGGATCCAGAATGGTCGCCGCACACACCGTTATGGATCTCCCGAAGGACGTAGTCCCCCTGTTCTGCCGTAAGGCACTTGAGATATGGAGTTGTGTAGCCACGTTTGTAAAGGACGTCGTTGATGACGGTGTACCTCGCCGATCGGTACCGAAGCTTTCGGGCCTGGGCTTTATCCTCTGGAAGAGTGCCGTTGGTCAGGTACGAGTAGATAGGAGACATCCATGTATCCTCGTACCGTACGGTAAATGTTTCGGAGGCTACCATGCTTGGTCGGGCAAGAATTTCCACCGGTACCTTTCTTCCGATTTTATCATTTATTGCCGAGGCTAGGCGTGCCAGTGCATCGGCATGGCTGTTTTCGCTTCTGGGGATCTGCCTGATCTCGTAGGCTTGGAAGTTTTGGAGCAGTTGGTGGGTGGATGAAAGGTAGGCGTTCATGGAGGCGTCTCTGGCTACGAAGTCTGCCGTTACCTGGTTCACAATGAGCTGGGAGTCGCTGTGAATCCTGATTTATTTTGCGTTCATGCTCTTGGCTAACCGAAGGCCGGCCAAGAGAGCCTCATATTCGGCTTCATTGTTGGAGGTTCGGAAGTTGAATCGAAGGGCGTACTCGATCTTGAGTCCCTCTGGTGTTGTCAGTACCAGGCCTGCTCCACATCCTTGTTGGTTTGCCGAGCCGTCGACATGCAGAACCCATACGGGCCTCGAGGTGTCAAGCCGTTCGGCGTCCACTTCCATTGGCGTTTCGGTTTCGGTAACCGGCTCCGCCGTCGGCGGCGCCGTTGATGGGGTGAGTTCGGATATGAAATCGGCAACGGCTTGACCCTTTTCGGCGGGTCTTGGCACGAATTGTAATCGAACTCTCCGAGTTTGATCGCCCACTTGATCAATCGGCCAGAAGTCTCTGGTTTTTGGAGCACCTGCCGAAGCGGTTGGTTGGTCAGAACTTTGATCCCGTGTGCCTGGAAATATGGCCGAAGTCTTCGTGCCGAGACCACCAGGGCTAGTGCAAGCTGCTCCAATGGGGGATACCGAAGTTCAGCGCTTTGGAGTGCTTTGCTGGCATAGAAAATTGGTAGCTCTGCCCTTTCTGGCTTTCGGACCAATGCCGAACTGACAGCAGTTCCAGATACCGAAAGGTATAGATAGAGAATCTCCCCCGGTAGTGGTTTTGATAGGAGGGGTGCTCTGCCCATGTAGTCCTTTAAGTCTTGAAACGCTTTATCACACTCGGCAGTCCAGATGATATCCCGTTTGCCCCCTTTCAAGGCCTTAAAGAACGGAACACACTTGTCGGTGGCCTTGGATATGAAACGAGTCAAGGCTGCCACGCGTCCGGTAAGGCTTTGAATGTCCTTCGCCGTCTTCGGCCTCTCCATGTTGATGATTGCTTTTATTTTTTCGGGGTTCGCTTCGATACCCCTCTCGCTGATCATGAATCCGAGGAATTTCCCGGAAGATACACCGAAGGCGCACTTCGTTGGGTTCAGCCTCATCCAATAATCCTTCAGCACGCCGAACATGACTGACAAATTCTGTAGATGTTCCTCGGCGGTTTTGCTCTTTACCAGCATGTCGTCAACGTAAACCTCCATGATGTTGCCGATGTACTTGGCGAAGATTCTGTTGACGAGCCTCTGATACGTTGCCCCCGCATTCTTCAGGCCGAACGGCATGACGTTGTAACAGTACAAACCCCTGTCCGTTATGAAGGCGGTGTGTTCGCTGTCGGGGGGGGTGCATGAATATCTGATTGTATCCCGAATAGGCGTCCATGAAGCTCAGCAGTTCGTGTCCCGCGGTGGCGTCCACGAGTTGGTCTATTCGTGGCAACGGAAAGCTGTCCTTCGGGCAGGCCTTATTCAGATCGATATAGTCTTGGCACATCCGCCAATCGCCTGTACCTTTTCGGACCATCACCGAGTTTGCCAGCCATACCGGATACGTAGTTTCCCTGATGAAGCCGATGGTTTGAAGTTTGTTGACCTCTGTGCGCATCGCTTCGTATCGTTCGGCATCATACGAACGGCGCTTCTGTCTTACAGGCTTATATGCAGGGGAGATGCTGAGTTTGTGGCTGATGACTTCAGGATCTATACCGGGCATATCCTAGTAAGACCACGCGAATACTTCCGAATGCAGCCGTAAGAAGTCTATGAACTGCGCTCGGAGGTCAGGGGCGAGTCTGGTGCCGATCTTAACCCGACGATCGGGCTGCTCGTCATTCAGGGTTATCGTTTCCAGTTCTTCGGCAGGTTGTGTGTGTGGAGTCGGGGACTCATCTCTGGGGTCGTCAACGGGTCCCGTACCGTTCGGTATCCCCTGTACAGACATGGTCTCGTCGGGTATTTGGACAGTAGTTGACTTGAGTGCCGTGGCGTAGCAAGTCCGAGCGCTGAGCTGATTTCCCCGGACAGCCCCCGTGCCGTAGGGGGTTGGGAACTTCATCAGTAGCATGTGGGGGAAGAGATGTGCCTTGATCATGGTGAGCGCCGTTCGTCTAACTATGACGTTGTACGCCGTCGGGCAATCAACGATGAGGAATTGATCGTATACCGTCGTTTTCCTTGGCGCGGTGCCGAAGGTGATGGGTAATTTCACGCTGCCGATTGGTTGGACCAAATCTCCGGAGAAACTCAACAAAGGTGTCAGCTGCCGGTTTACCTGGCAGTCCTTTATTCCCATCCCTCGGAAAGCTTCGGAAAAAATCACGTTCACCGAGCTCCCGGTATCGATCAGCACTCTTCCTACGTCGTAGTTTGCGATTTTTGCCCGGATGATCATTGGGTCGTCATGGGGATAGAGGATGCCTTCTTCCTCCTCCTCGCAAAATGTGATTGGCTCCCAACGAACTTTCGGGATTTCCTGGCGCCGATTAAGCTCTATGCCGAACACCTGAGGAAACTGCGCGGCCCGCACATATTGCTTCATTGACCGGTTGCTCATTCCTGCGATGGTGGGTCCACCGCTAATAGTGCTTATCATGTTTATCTGCCGAACCGGATTCGGCACCGGTGCCGTTGGCGGCCGGGCGATGTACTGATCCAGCTTCCCCTTCCTGATCAATCGCTCAACAATTTTTCTCAGGCTTATACAGTCTTCTGTATTATGGCTGTTGTGCTGGTGGTATCGGCAGAATTTACCGGTCTCTCGGTTGTCCTGCCGATTTGGTCTTCGGGCATTCGGCTTCGGTATTATTCCCTGTTCGTTCATCAGGACGGCCTCGTAGGTAGTGTTCAACAGGGTGAAGACTTCATTGGCTTGGTCGCGATTCGGCAGCGGCGCTCGGTGGTCGTTGCGACCGTACCGCCCTTTCCCTTTCTTCGAGGGTTCTTTTCGATCGGCGCGGTCGTCCTTTCTTTTCTGACCTGCCGAGTATGTGTCGGTACTTCCGTAGGACGTTGCCTTTGCCAGATAAGCACTTGATTCGTTGTTTCCTCGTGGTGCCGAAGCCGTGGGCTTTGAGTTGAAGTATTCGGCCTTTGCGTGGATGGCCGCTTGTTTCATCAGTTCGTCATATGTGCGCCAGTTGCTGTTGTGTACTAGGTATCGGAAATGCGAGGACCGAAGGCCACTCTTAAAGGCGCCGTAGGCTGCCCTGTCTTCTGTTTTCGGACACCTTGAGTACTCGTGACTGAAACGCGCCGTGTATTCTCTCAACGGTTCGTCCTCTCCTTGCCGAATTGTGTACAGGTCATCGGCAGAGTAAAGACGGTCTGTTTGAATCATGAAGTGGTTGAGAAAAATCTGCTTCAGTTCGTCGAAGGAATCTACCGTTTCTGGCTCTAACCGGTAGAACCAGTTCAGGGCTGCCCCGGTAAGGGAAGACGGGAATAGCAGGCACTGCCCTTCATCGCTCAAGCCCTTGCATCCTATGGCGGACTGAAATGAGTGGAGGTGGGTTAAGGGGTCTTCCGTTCCCGTATAGAACGGTATCCGAAGCTGCTGCCATTTCCGATCCTGCCGAGAGTCCCGGATGCGCCTGGTAAATGGCCCCGGTCGAAGCTTTCCCCATTCTGGCCCCTGGGAGCGGGCGTTGTCGTTCTCCTTTTTTTGGATTCTTTGAAAAAGGAGCCGTACAGCGGGGTCTCGGCTAGGGATTTCTTCGGAATCGAAGTCTTCTGTTCGCCTCTGTAGGTTGAGTGGGTTAACCTCCGAGTTCCGCGAATGTGTTGCCGAACGGTAGGTGGACGTTTGCGTTCCGGACGGGATGTACTCGGATTCCGACTCCTCGTCGGGGCCCAATCCCCTCACCTTCCGAATGGGCGACTTGTCTCCCAGGACCCTCATCCGTGAATCCCTTAATCGGGCGCTCATCCTGATCGGAGACCTTTGTCTCTCTGCCTCTCGATCATTGATCCGATGTCGACAATCGGTGTAGACCTTCTTCGGGACATGTGGCTGATCCCTGGGCGGCGGGACCAACAATTGTTTGGAAGGAGCGGGCGTTGCCGTCGCTGCCTTATCGCGTTTCTTCCTCCCGTGAGGGGTTTGCAGGCTTTCGGAAGAGTGAGTTATCTGGATGTTCTGCGGGTGCTGCTGGTGGAGCAGCTGCTGGGTTTCGTCCACCTTGGACAAAAGAAAGTTGTTGTGTTCCTGAAGCCTCGCCATGTCCTTCCGTAAGGTTGCGATTTGGGCTGCCAGCTCGGCTTCGGCAGTTGTTTGGGTAGCGGGAGCATTTCCGAAGGGAGTGCTTGGAGGTAGCGCTGGGCTTGGTCCGCTCTGCCTTCCGAACGGTCCTCCCTCCTCCGTTAAGAACGTAGGTATTGAAGTGGTCCCCATGTGTTTAGGAGATAGTGGGTTGATAATTTTTCGATTTCCCACAGACGGCGCCAAACTGTTGATGCGAAAAAGTGGTTCTGCACGTGTTTCGTCAACTTAGTAATTTAGGCCTTCGGTAGATGACTATCCTCGGTAGATGCTCTACAGCAGAAGGGTAAGTACCTACAAAAGGTCACGTTCGGTAAATCCTTTAGTACCGGTGTGGTACCGGCCGAAGGCTCTCCGACGCTTAAGTAAGTACGGATTTAGTAAAGTTTAACTGATAGATCACACGATAGCGTACCGTTAGTTCTGATTCCCCCCTTTTGGGGATATGGGTCTCCTTTTATAGGCCTTGGGAGGTGTGCACTGTGCTCATATTTTCGATGTGGGACACTGGGCATGGATTGTGAGCATGGCACGTGTCTGATGGTGAAAAAGGCCAAGATAGATGGCTTCGGTAGGGAGCATGCCGAAGGGGTCCGTTGATCAGTATCGATTCCCTCCACGTGTTCAGTGATAATAGGCCGTTTATTTTGGTATAAACATCTACCATCTATTGTAATGGCACTCAAGAAAAATATCATCAATCAAACAAATGGCAACAGTCTCAATCAACATGGGAATTAAATGGAACTCAATCCCTTCCACATCCATCTTCACCACCACGAAATCTCTCTCTGAAACCGTGTTCTTCAACCAATCCGTGAAATCAAACCCCTCAATCGTATCCACATTATCTCATAATTCAACAAAGTCCTCACCGGTTGAACCCTCCCCATTCCCTTACCTTTTCCCACGGTTTTCTTACTTGGGTCTCTTGTGTTCTCAAAGAACTAGAACAAGGTCTCATTCCTCACCCTGGCCGAATATGTCAAAAGAGAAACTCATTTCTTCATGAAAAGCCTCATCAGCCTGAATTGCATAGACCTCAAAGCTTTTGTTCTGTTTTGGGTACTGTGTTTGGGTATGAGGTGACTGTGGGTATAAAGGTGGGTAGGGTACGGGATGGTGCGGCTGAGGAAAGTGGAGGCTGGGTAGGGTTTGCTTTTATTTTATTTTATTTTAATTTTATGTGTTTTTGCTAGGTTGTATAATTAATATTTAAAATTTTAAACTATTTATAAGTAAAAAAAATACTTAAATTGTCAGTTGGGGTGGGTCCTACAACTGCTACGTCAGCAATTAACGATTGACCAAACAGTCAACTTAATGAAAGGATAAAATTGGTCAATTTTGAAAACATTAGGGTGTAAATTGATGAAATTGATACAACATGACCCATATTGAGAATGACCCCAAACCTATAGGGTCTTTTGACGCTAGCTCTTTTTTTCCTTCTTTAAATGATGCCACATATGGGTCAAGTGTTAAAAATAAAATAAAAAATGTTTTGTTTTAAAGGACCCAGCATCACACAACCCACTCATCTCCCCACCTATCTCCACCACCCCAATTCCCCTCCCCTCCTCTCCCCACTGCCATCCCCCACCCAACCATCTCCTGCACCTCGCCTAAGCTCCCCACCAACCCCTAAAATTTTCGCTGCACACCCAACCCCCCAATCTTGACCCTTCTCCCATCACTAGCCTCGTCGAAAGAGCCCCCACCTTATACCAAATATGGCCCATTCCAATGAGAGAGAGAGAGAGAGAGAGAGAGAGAGAGAGAGAGAGAGAGAGAGAGAGAGAGAGAGAGAGAGATGGGATGGTGGCGTCGCATGAGGGTTAAGAGAGAGGTGGGGAGTGTGGTTGTGAGTGGCAAGGGTTGGGCTGGGTGCAGTGGAGACATGGGGATTTTGTTTAATTTTGGTTTTTTTATTTGTTTTTATAGGTTTGTAAGGGGGTGCATCAAATCCATACTTATAAAGACTTTTTTTTAAGTGAGTGACTTTCATAGAGTTGACAATTTCTTAAGGGATGTATCCAATTCAAACTTTTAATGAATTTTATAGAGTTTAAAAGTCTGGATATATTAAATTTAGATAAATAAAGTGTTTATAAAAGTCTGACGTATTCAATTTTGACTTT